>NC_135512.1:15235000-15325000 GCF_051989575.1 Stigmatopora nigra
AATTGTATTTGATGTTGGATTAATTAATTTGTAAATTAAAATGCCAGTTGAACAAATTAAATAAACAAATTAAATCTTAATTTCCTTGAAGATTGAAGACAATTCATTTCTTATGAGCTCATTTGTTGTAATTCCGAGTCTCAGGATTTGAAAATGCAATAGAGATAAAAAAGAACAGTCAGTAATTTTTACTCCACATCAGAAGCAATTAATTTCTTGTGAGGTCATTTGTTGTAATTCTGAGTGTCGGGATTCTAGATTGCAAGAGGGATAAAGAAAATAAAGAATGATAACATAATATATTGAAAAACAGTCAGTATTTTTTTCATGGACGTTTAAACCATAATGGACTGCAGAAAGAGTGAGAAATTCATAACCACCTGATTTTTTTTTGCCAAGATGACTTTTTGAAGTTTTATTTTTTTCATCTGAAAGTAGACCTAGAACATTCCATTGTATGTATGAACGTGTATAGAGAAAAATGATGATCAAGGTGTAGTGGATGGTGATTAGGGTGGCGTACGTTCATTCATTCATTCATTTTCTAAACCTTGTATCCTCACAAAGGGTGCAGGGGGTGCCGTAGACTATCCTAGCTCACTTCGGGCACGTGGTGGGGGACACCCTGAATTGGTGGCCAGCCAATCGCAGGGCACGAGGAGAGGGACAACCAATCACACCTCATACCCAGGGGAAGTTTAGAGTGTTCAACCAGCCTACCATGAATGTTTTTAGAATGTGTGAGGAAATCGGAGTAACCGGAGAAAAAAACTGTAAATCCGGGGAGAACATGCAAACTCCACACAAGAGGTTTGAACTGGAAACAAACCACTATGAGGTTGACCTTCATGGTGCTCGGCGATTAGATCATGCCTCATTAACCTCCAGCCCCAAAGAATTTTCAAGTGACACGATATCATCCATGACAACGAGCAAGCTCTTTGACACATGAAAATGCAAGCTCCACCCAGTGCTCGTAGAGATCTGTTATTAATGAAAGAGATGCGGCAAAAAAAAAAAATACAATGATAAACAGCCTCTCATGTCATGGCCACCTGGCTTTCTCGCATCTCGAAATGTTTTCTCGTATCTAGAGCTAATTATTTGCTCGCAATTTTCCTCTTATCTCGAACATCTTGTAGGTAGAGCTGCTTGTATGTAGAGGTACCACTGTATCACTTGTCATAGAGATGAGACAAAATAAAAAAGCTGCATGTTTAAAAAATTTGTGTACTTCATACATTTACATTTGCACTTATACAAAATGATCAGAGTTGTCCTTTAACTCATATGAGGGTTCAGGTGTGATCAATCAATACAATACTTGTCAAATAGATTCCAAAGTTTTATCCAGCTTTTATTTGGCACGAGAAGACCACAAAACTGGAAATACAGTGCTGTCGCTACTTACAAAGTTAATCAGTTCCAGAAGTGATTTTGTAAATTGAGGTTTTCTAATGTAGAGATGCAACATCCAGGTAAATTCTTTAATACAATCAACTAAACCTTTTAGAAATTAAGTATACTAATTTTACACCGAATATGTCACTCGTTTGAGATTTCGCTTTTTAGCTGTGAATATTGCATTTTAGAGATTACCACTGGTGCATTATATGCTAAATTAATTCCTCATCCGGTATCCAACCATATAAAAAACAATTCCAAGACCCCATAATCTCAAAATATGCTGCAGGCACACCTTTACCCCATACCAAAAACCATTTTTGCACACACAAGTTTGCTTCAGCAACCCCAAGGGCCAATTAATGTAAAGTGTTCACGAAAGGGGTCCTAGTTGCACTCAAGTTGCACGCTGAATGACTGCATATAATTAAGATGTTTCCAACTACGTTCAATTGGTCACCCCGCGGCCGCATGCACAAAGTCGGCCAGAGTGGCCCATGCTATTTTTTTCTCACAGGCCTTATCAGGCCCATCAGTCATTTTGCACCACATTTTCACATGGAGGGAGTTCATGTTTTAAATACCCTCCCACGTCTAAATCAAATCTGCAGCCGCAGCTAACAGGGCGCTTCCCACTGCAGTCGGCGCATTATTTGGCATGTCTAGTGTCTAGTGTATAATAAAAAAAAACGCATATTGGCTACCTTGCAAAACCTTTAATTGACCGTTTTGAATTTCTTTACGTCTTTTAAGCACCATATTCCTGCTAGAGGACTGGATCAAAGTCAGCCCAAGCTGCAATAGGCCATCGCATCCCAGTAAATTGATAGGATATTCAGGTACTACTAACACAGATATTTTACACGTCTCTCCATTCGGATCTCTTATCCAAACTGGAACTGTTTCCGAAACGGCGGTATCCTGACCACATGCTGTTGTCACAAAGATCCTCCGCTTTGAGTGTCTAGCACCGGGAATATCCATTTTAATTGCTTGATTTTCAAGCTTCAGTATCACACAAAAATTCAAATTGAATTACATTCATAAAAAACGTGATCAGGTTTAACCAAATCAAATATTTAGTATTTACGCTAAATTCAGCTCAACTTCTTATATTCCTGTATTTAAAGTCTTTTATCATTACATTTTGAGCAGGCCTGCTGGCGAGTCATACCGATTAGGCCTTGTTTTTAGAGGCCTTTTTGTCTCGGCAATCATGCGATATATGGCCCAGTTCTCCACAAACCTCAATTTCTGTTTAACCTCCTCATTTCCTTTTCTCCCAATCTCTTGGCTAACATTCCTACGTTCTCGCCACCTACCTTGGTAAAAAAAATCTCCTTCTGTCGAGGAGGCCCCACTATTCTTTTTTTTCTTTTCTTTTTCACAAAACAGCATGTTCTGCTTTTCCACCCGCCTCAGTCTTATCAACATGCTCATTCCCACTCCGCTCAACTTTTTTTCCATTTCCATCGCACCTTATTTTGCCATCAAAAAACAATCTTAACATTTCCATCGCAATGTTTTTTTTGGCCGTAAAGAACCAACAATTGGAATAATCATTTCCATCCTTCTCCATTTTATATAGATCACCCCTTCGCTTAGTATGTATTTTATTCTGCAGGTCTATTATTTTATGCATATTAAGATGACCACCAAAGCCATATTTGTTTATCCATAGGTGTAGGTGTTTAACCCTTGAAGCGCTTTGATTTTCAACAAATTTTCAATCTTTACACGGCAGTCGTTGTTTTGGATCGTCTTCATTAGCCGCCTTGTTGTTTGAGCTCCCCATTTTGAAGTGAGTTGGTGTGAAATTAGGATTTTTCTTCTACCAACTTCGTTTGTTTGCCTTAGGTCATCAATACACACGCAACACACAAGTATACCCTCCCACTCCCGGTATACTTTCGGAGTACCTACCGGCCCACAGTACAGGACACCGACACCCTCAGTTCCATAGACTCATGCTCTGTCTCTTACCTGTTAGGGACTAGTATTCACAGGGTGTCATCATTGCCGTCCCCAGGACGCGAGTCCACTTCTCACAATGGACCTTCACATGCAATGCTCTTTCCCCGCATTCGGCAACTGTCAACAAATGCAAACATTTATGTGGGCTCACCAGAGATGTCTTCTAGATAGACGTCTCTTTTAGCAGGATGGGTCTAAAACTGTCGCGAACCCAAGCACTCATCTGAAAATCCAGCCAGCAAAGGGTGTTGGATGCCGTGGCCACGGTCTTTGCCAGATGTCGACCAAGCGCCCGGATTCCTTCGGTATGTTGACTCCCAGGCTCTTAGGACCAATATGTTAGGTTCACCAATAGGCATTCCCAAATGCACGCACAAATAAAAGAGACAGGACACTTATCTGTGGTTTTCTTGCAAGAGAGAATCGAACCGACGCCCTTCGTCCAAGTTCATTCTAGCGTTTAACGCATCTTTTCCCTGTTTATTAGCTTCAGGGACCCTAGTTCAATTGGACATTTCAGCTCTCAAGCGTAGGGTGGGAAAAGAGGAGAGAAGTCGATAGTCAAGGAACCGAGTTACAATAGAAGGTTTAGTTCTCAAAACAGATGAAGGTCATTTGGGGCCAAAGGATGTTCTCCATATTCCAGCTGTCCAAGAGGATTGACCTTTCTGTTGTTGTGTGTAACTAAGGAGCAAAGTGTTCTTCATAGCAAGCAAATATATAATAATGTAAGACTAAATAACCCTAACACATACTAAAAAAGAAAAAAAAGTAAAATTGGCCAGCCAATCCCCAAGAATTCATGCTTAATTCATGCTTAATCTCATACCTAGGGGTAATTTAGAATGTTCAACCAGCCTACTTGGCATGTTTTGGGGTGTGGGGGGAAACCATCATGAGCACAAATGGAACACGCAAATTCTACACAGGAAGGACCAAACCAGGGATTGAACCACAATCTCAAAACTGTGAGGCAGACCCACTAACTGGCCCACCTATGTGCTGAAAATTAAATTGATAATGACTATGGAATTAATATTTGATCTTAGATGTGAATGGCTCTGAGATTGATTGTTGATGGTGGTACGCTGAAATACATCTACACACAACAATGATATTGGCAATAGAGAGATGCATTTATTCACTCATTCATTCATTCATTTATCTTCCATACTGCCCATCCTCAAAAGACTTGTATGAGCCTAACCCAGCTGTCTTTTGGCGAAAGGCAATCTACACCAGTGTTTCCCAACTACTGTGCCACGGCAGACTGGTGTGCCCTGAGCAATGGTCAGGTTTCAAGGAAAATTGCAAAAATTCATACAATGTAATATTCAGATAGAAAAATGTATATGAATATAACAAGATTAAAATTGAACTATGACAAGCTTAAAATCAAAATGTGATGCGAAAATATGAACGTTAAATTCTAGATTATACTATGACAAGATTCAAATTGTGAAAATGTCATTTTGTTGCGTAGTATTCTCTAAAATGAAGCGGAAGTTTGGTTTCTAGTTCATCAACTTTTGACGACAGAATGTCTGCGTGAAGACATTTTTTTGCATAATATTAGGAGAACTAAGTAATATTTGGTGAAAAGTCATACCATTCTGTGATAAAAAATTTTTTTTAAAAAAAACATTACTCATTTCTGCTTCACTCGAACCGAAAATTGTTCAGGTTCCGCACACATCAGCCTTTGGTGATATTAGGCCATGTGATTTTTTTTATTTGGGAATAATTTTGCAGGTTTATGTGATTCCACCTGCTAAAAATGTGATGGAATGCCTATTATTAATTACTAATTATTAATATATAGTTTTAAATGAAAACATTTTCAGATAGTGGTATCCCTTGAGATTTTTTCAATGCGAAAAGTGTGCCGAAGCTCCAAAAACTTTGGGAAACCCTGGACTACACCCTAGACTTGTCACTAGTCAGGGTTAGGGTTAACAGAGAGATAAATGACCATCTATACTCCCAATCATAATGCCACCAGCAAGAATTGAAACCTTGCCTACTCGCAACGAAGTCAGGCAAGAGAACCTCTACACCACGAGGTGGCTAGAGAGAATCACAATCTATTAAACGTTACACCTCCTTAAATACATATTATATCTGTTGTCCCTTGTTTAACACTTGAAAGTATATGTTTTATTTGTAAGATATGCCATGCTTTGTAGCGATCCATTTCTTCTTCTTATCTATCATTGTCATATCACATTGCATATGTATGATCTTGCCCACAACTAAGGCACATTTTCTAGGTACATTTCCATGCTTGCATGCATATTGCATGACAACATGTATATTTAAAGTGGTGCCTGGAGACCATTTTTAAACTTTCTAAAACAACCATAAATTCACAAAATATAGACACGCTCACAAACATGGAAAAAGAGTACCAATCCATCATTTAGATAGTACAGCTGCATTGTATCTAATAGCCTTTAAAAATACTTGGGTCAGCTCTTTATGTCTTTGGGGATAATAAGGAAGAGAAAAATGGTACAAACAGTTTGATCCTGCACTCAATGGGTAGAGGTTCTCCATTACCTGACTGAAATAGACATTTCCCATGAGACCCTTGGCCTCATTGAGTGGGTAAGGTGAGGGCTGTAATTATATCTTGGGCAAAACCCTAAATCGTAACACATTAGTTTGTTTGAAAAGCACAGCAGAAGTGTTCTCAATATGTCCTATGCAGCCCATATCCTGGGTCATGTTGACACATTGGCACTGTTAACTGTGTGCTGATTTATTAGTGTTTTAATTGTCTGATCTACTGTTGGTTTTGGCCTGAACAGACGAAGAAAACAGCCTTTATTTATTTACCCAAATAGAGAGTACCTTAGGGACCTTATAAGTCTCTTATCATTAATATAATTTCAAAGGTCATATCATGGCATTTCTGGGTCAAATTTGGAGAGATATCTTCTCCAAAGGGTTGCCAAGATATCTTTGTCCCACATTAGATCTCAGGCAGTTGGTTGAGAATTAATTAACGCCGTTGTGGCTTGCAGTGCTGGAATGAAATATTCCATAAAAATGCCTTGTTTTCATTCATTCCTTCCTCCTTTCCCTCCCTCCTTCCCTCCGTCGTCCCAATGTCCTTCCCTCCATCCTTCCATCTCTTTCAATACGATTGGTTCATGAATGACGGAGTAAAATTCCAAAGGTTGATTCCACAAAAGAACCAAAACAACAAAACAGCAACTATTACAGTGGCGCCTTGACAGGCCTTCAGCCTGTATAAATACACTGTAGGAATAGAACATTTTTCAGTGCTTTAGCAACTGATGCAAAATATGGATACGCTTCCATAGTAATGAAATTTTTTAGACAGGTAAACAGTGAATACCACACAAATAAAATGCTAAAAAATGGCTAAAGTTCCAATAACCCAAAATCGGATGTATTCGAGGTCACCATAATTGCCTGCTACCTATAATAAGATTTTTTTCTGCTAATTTGCAGTTTAGGATGTGGAAGATAGCTTCATTTATTTTCCCATTCCTGCAGTATTCATTAAGGCAGCAAGATACTTTTATATTGATATTTACTAATCAATACAGCAATCGCTGAGAGGCAGGATAAATAGACTTTACTCAATACAAAAGTTTTATCGCAATAACAGCCCTCTGTGTCAATATGACATGGGAATATGCATTGATGCCCATGTCTAAAAATATCCTCTGGAATACATTTGTGTTTCAAGGTAATTCCCGAAAAACCCTGCCACACAGTGCAACAAAAAAGGCTCCAAAGAATATTTCTTTCCAAAAAACAAATAATAATAATAAAATACACTATACACAGCATTCCAATAGTTGTGGTTCTGCAACCATGAGTGTATATATATATATATATATATATATATATATATATATATATATATATATATATATATATATATATATATATATATATATATATATATATATATATATATATATATATATATATATATATATATATATATATATATATATATATATATATATATATATATATATATATATATATACACTCATGGTTGCAGAACCACAACTATTGGAATGCTGTGTATAGTGTATTTTATTATTATTATTTGTTTTTTGGAAAGAAATATTCTTTGGAGCCTTTTTTGTTGCACTGTGTGGCAGGGTTTTTCGGGAATTACCTTGAAACACAAATGTATTCCAGAGGATATTTTTAGACATGGGCATCAATGCATATTCCCATGTCATATTGACACAGAGGGCTGTTATTGCGATAAAACTTTTGTATTGAGTAAAGTCTATTTATCCTGCCTCTCAGCGATTGCTGTATTGATTAGTAAATATCAATATAAAAGTATCTTGCTGCCTTAATGAATACTGCAGGAATGGGAAAATAAATGAAGCTATCTTCCACATCCTAAACTGCAAATTAGCAGAAAAAAATCTTATTATAGGTAGCAGGCAATTATGGTGACCTCGAATACATCCGATTTTGGGTTATTGGAACTTTAGCCATTTTTTAGCATTTTATTTGTGTGGTATTCACTGTTTACCTGTCTAAAAAATTTCATTACTATGGAAGCGTATCCATATTTTGCATCAGTTGCTAAAGCACTGAAAAATGTTCTATTCCTACAGTGTATTTATACAGGCTGAAGGCCTGTCAAGGCGCCACTGTAATAGTTGCTGTTTTGTTGTTTTGGTTCTTTTGTGGAATCAACCTTTGGAATTTTACTCCGTCATTCATGAACCAATCGTATTGAAAGAGATGGAAGGATGGAGGGAAGGACATTGGGACGACGGAGGGAAGGAGGGAGGGAAAGGAGGAAGGAATGAATGAAAACAAGGCATTTTTATGGAATATTTCATTCCAGCACTGCAAGCCACAACGGCGTTAATTAATTCTCAACCAACTGCCTGAGATCTAATGTGGGACAAAGATATCTTGGCAACCCTTTGGAGAAGATATATATATATATATCTATATATATATATATATATATCTATATATATATATATATATATATATATATATATATATATATATATATATATATATATATATATATATATATATATATATATATATATATATATATATATATATATATATATATATATATATATATATATATATATATATATATATATATATATATATATATATATATATATATATATATATATATATATACATATACATATATATATATACATATACATATATATATATATATATATATATATATATATATATATATATATATATATATATATATATATATATATATATATATATATATATATATATATATATATATATATATATATATATATATATATATATATATATATATATATATATATATATATATATATATATATATATATATATATATATATATATATATATATATATATATATATATATATATATATATATATATATATATATATATATATATATATATATATATATATATATATATATATATATATATATATATATATATATATATATAATGATACTGAACACTCATGGTTGCAGAACCACAACTATTGGAATGCTGTGTATAGTGTATTTTATTATTATTATTTGTTTTTTGGAAAGAAATATTCGGAGCCTTTTTTGTTGCACTGTGTGGCAGGGTTTTTCGGTAATTACCTTGAAACACAAATGGATTCCAAAAAACAAATAATAATCAAATACACTATACACAGTATTCCAATAGTTGTGGTTCTGCAACCATGAGTGTTCAGTATCATTATATATATATATATATATATATATATATATATATATATATATATATATATATATATATATATATATATATATATATATATATATATATATATATATATATATATATATATATATATATATATATATATATATATATATATATATATATATATATATATATATATATATATATATATATATATATATATATATATATATATATATATAGTTTATTATGCATTCAAAATGCTTCAAAGAGGGTTTTGGACTTGATATATCTCTGATGGTTCATTTATTCATTCGTCCTCTATACCGTGCATCCTCAAAAGGGTTGCGGGTGTCGCCAGAGCCTAACCCAGCTTACTTTGGGCGAAAGGCAGGCTACACCCGACACAGGTCCCCAGGCAGCCGTAGGGAATCTCTGATGGGTTTGTCTGCGAGAATCTGCGAGTGCAAAATAAATCAAAATGATGCAATCGGGGGTATTAGTGCAAAACATAGCCATATATATGAAATGTTGTTCATGTATTGCTACTTCTCTGAAAAAGTATATTCCTTTACTTTTCAAAAAGAAAAAGATTTTTTTTTTTTTTTTTGCTGGACACCAATTCCGGGTGCCATCTGTCACATTTTTACCCAGGTTTGCATACTTATTATAACTGGCCCCACCTGCTTGTTTAGAACCAAAAGACAATTGTTGCTGACGGTCAATTTCAAAAGAAAGGCTGACGAATTTGACGAATGTTTGGGTGTTGTCGTCAGTTTTTCTTACCTTTTTCTAACAAGCATATTCCTGCTTCTGTTTATATTATACATTCCTCTTTGCCTACTTCACATACATTTGCACCGTCACTTTTCACCAAGTATGCCAAAAAAGAGAACTTCTCATTTCGTATCGAATTGGGAAAGGCGTAAACAATTGAAGCGCACCAAGATGGCAGCACCATCTTCTGCATTCCAAAGTGGTGGCGAGGCTTCGACCTTGGCGGTCATCTATAATCCTTATAAAGCGTGATCTGTGGATGGGTGCCATCCATAGATCACACTTGCTAAGGATTATGGAACAGATAAAGAGTGCTTTATGGATGGGTGGATGTTTTATAACTCTCCTTACGACAGAAAAAAAAGTGTTTCGGGGAGCGCGTAGAAACTCGCTTGCGGAATTCTTCTGAAAATTACGTTTGTAAATGACGTGGAAAGGTGTCGTATCTGACAACTAAATTGGGTCAGCGCAGCCAACAGCATTGTGTTTCGCTGAGTTTTTTTCGAAATTACAGGGGAAAAAGTGTTTTGGGAGCATCAAGAAACTCGCTGGCGTGTGTAAATCATGTTGAAAGGCATCTTAAGTTACGACCAATCAGTCATGCGTTGCGTTTAGGACACATCATGTAAAAAGAAATTCAATGAATTGTCTATTAGGATCCGACAGCTGTTTCTAGCCACCATAAAAAAATGAACTCTACATTGCACGGTTTGGACAAACGTAGCGAGACAATCTTGACATACACACACACTCACACGCGTACAAGGATTATAGTTAATGAACGATCATACACGAAACACCGAGCAGAATGCCTGAACAAATGGAATAGGAATTTTGCTTATGCCACATATAAACCCTATTTTCTCACATATTGGCCGTGCCTGCGAATAAGCCGTAGCCCTAAAATTGACTTAAAATTGTTGAAGTTTACAATTTCTCTCATATAAGAAGCCCCCTGATTCACAATTTTCCCTCCATAATCATGGTTTAAATAGGGAGTACAAATGTGTTACTTTGAAGTCAAAATATTTAGAAAAACCATTGCATGTGGTATTTCTGGTATCCTGTATGAATCGAAAGGATTGTCTTCTGGATTGCACATTCCAAAAGAGTGTTGCCTGCACATGAACGAATGCTATAGGGAAGTCCCGTGAGTAGTAATCAGGAAGTCTGTCTAGTTTTCACTCAGTCTATGTTTGCAATAATAGCATGAGATATACATTGCTAAGTTATGGAAGCTGATATTTTAATGATCGACCACAAGACTTTCATTCAGCCTTAACAACTAATGGAATTTGCTGACTTGGTAAATCACTTTGCAGTTTTGTGCATGTCAAGTCTAATTTATGCACATATAAGCCTTACCTTTGATTCAGTTATCACATTTTTGAGTTAAAAATACTGTGTAATGCGAGAATATACGATAATCTTTGATGCATTCAGAATATTAGCTTCTACTTATTTTCTTTTTTGTGGCAGTATTCAGGTTTCGCCTTTTGTAAAATAGTCACACAGTGTAAAGCAGTTTTAACTGAAGCCATTTGTTTTTAGGCTTTGACACCTCTTAATGGTAGTTAAAGAGCTCTTCACTGTCAGACCCAGTGCCTGATGGATCAAGCAGTACCGGGTCTGGCTCATCAGACGTCAAGGACTATTTAAGCCAACCAGAGCATGACCAAGTCACTGGACCATCTTTATCGGTTCACTGTAAAGTACCCTTTCGCACCACCTCCTTGTTTGCCTCACCTGATCTCCGACTTTTTGTTTTGTTCCCAGGACCTTGACCACGCTCACGACCATGGACCACAGTCACCATCTTAACCACAACCACGCATCTTTTACCTTCGCTTTGGACCCCTTTACGGACCTCTCGGCAATCGACCTCCAAACCACGTTCACTAACCTATCTTGTCTGCTCATCCTACCTCATATCAAGTTTCCATGTTAAGTTCCTCGTTACCACATGCTATTCCATGCCAGGTTTGATTTTACTATTTGAACCAACTCCTTGTTATTTGCTTCCCTGCATTTGTGTCCGACGACGCCAAGCTTTCATAAAATTCTCACGTGTTTAAAACATGCATTATTCACAAATCTCATTGTGTTCATTTTGTCTAGTAAAGGAAAAGCATAAGCAGCTCCAATTTAGACCATTCGGCAGAGAAAGCTCACCTAGAGATGTTGTGTCCATAAATGTAGCCCCCAGTTAGTGACCTTTGAACAAACTTCAGGAGCAATCGACAGAGCAGGCAATAAAAAATAAAAAAATAAAAAAGCATAGATGGCTTACATAGCGGTGTCCATAAACGTGCACCCTGAGTATGTGACCTTTGAACATTTCTCGGGAGCATGTCACATTTCAATATATTGACCATAGTATCAGAACAAATTTATTGTCAAGCAAAGAATTGCATCATCATCATCATCGTCGTCGTCGTCGTCGTCATCATCATCATCATCATCATCATCATCATCATCATCATCATCATCATCATCATCATCATCATCATCATCATCATCATCATCATCATCATCATCATCATCATCATCATCATCATCATCATCATCATCATCATCATCATCATCATCATCATCATCATCATCATCATCATCATCATCATCATCATCATCATCATCATCATCATCATCATCATCATCATCATCATCATCATCATCATCATCATCATCGTCGTCGTCGTCGTCGTCATCGTCGTCGTCGTCGTCGTCATCATCATCATCATCATCATCACCATCATCATCATCATCATCATCATCATCATCATCATCACCATCATCTTCCATACCGCACATCCTCAAAAGTGTTGTTAATTCTCCTTACAAAAGCCTCACTTTATGAAATGTTTAGTTTAAGAAACACTTATGTAAACTGTTGTTAGAATATACAAAAATGTTTTTAAATTATGAAACATCAAAAGAGGTATGACATTTATATTTAACAAGCAAATGGTGCAACACTTGCCAAAGACTTTCTGCAGGCATCTTTAAGGGATTCTCTATAAAGACCCTTCTACCCAGTAAAACCCACTTCACAATATTACAAACATCGTGCAGTCCTATCTGCCCACAAATCCTTTATACTGACACGTGGCTCGTATGGCACCAATGTAACGAGAGAGAGAGAGAGAGAAGAGAGAGAGAGAGAGAGAGAGAGAGAGAGAGAGAGAGAGAGAGAGAGAGAGACCGTTTTCTCATGTTTCTTCTGTGTTTTTACACATACGTACATTTGATATTTCATGCATCATTTGTATAGTTTTATCATTTTTAATGGTAGGCTGGTTGAACCCCCTGGGTATGAGTGTGAGCGTGAATGGTTGTACATTTCCTTGCTCCGCTTTTTAGTATTGTTAGTCCCTGCTCTCTCTAATGGGCATGTGACACCTGTGGTAATGAAAACTACCATTGTATTAAACTCAGACAGCAAATGTCAGTGTGTTTAGAAAACAACTCGCACAAATGTATCCGTAAGAGTCTGATGAAGACAGCCAAGAGCTTAATTTAGAAGCACAGTAGCAATGACTAAATTGAGAGTAATAACCTTTGCTGTTACAGGCGTCAACCTTGGGAAGCCTGTGTCGCCAATCTGCATTGAAGTCAAAGGGGTCATCATCTTTCCTCAGGATATGCCTCAACTGCCTTCTTCACTGTCAGAGAAGATCCAGATTCCAAGTCACTTCAGGTTATAATGAATCATACATTACTTAACAATGAGCCAGGCACTTACCTCATTAATATTCATTTTGTCTCCTTTTGCAAAACACTGACTTGATGGATAATTTGTTAAATTGACAGTAAAACACCGGTGGTAACATCCAAATATCATATCACCAAAAGGAGATGTTTCTTTGACTACACGCTCAAAATTCACACATCCATAGGATTTTGATTTAATTTCACAACCCTGAGGATGAGATATCCGAGCTGGGCAAATGGAGGCATCAACTGAGTGGTTTTGGTGTCTTTTCGAAGGCAATTGTCAAAGGACAACTGGACCTCAAATAAAAATTATGATCGGCCAATTTGTTGAAATTACATTTATTTTGTATCTGTACCTCAAATATATCTAAATCGTTATTGATGAACCTCTTAGGATTCTGGATTTGGATCCGGGATTTGGATCCGGGATTTGGATCCGGGATTTGGATCCGGGATTTGGATCCGGGATTTGGATCCAAGATTTGGATCGGGGATTTAGATGGAGGATTTGGATCCGAGATTTGGAACGTGGATTTGGATCGGGGATTTGGATCGGGGATTTGGATCGGGGATTTGAATCGGGGATTTGGATTGGGGATTTGGATTGGGGATTTGGATTGGGGATTTGGATTGGGGATTTGGATTGGGGATTTGGATTGGGGATTTGGATCGGGGATTTGGATCGGGGATTTGGATCGGGGATTTGGATCGGGGATTTTGATCGGGGATTTGGATCGGGGATTTGGATTGGGGATTTGGATCGAGGATTTGGATCGAGGATTTGGATCAGGGATTGTCTCTAATGAGGATAAAGCAGTTCAGATAATTAGATGAGATGAAATTTAGAGTTGGGATTTTTATTTGGGATTTACATTTGGGATTTATATTTGGGGATTTATATTTGGGGATTTTTATTTGGGATTTTTATTTGGGATTTATATTTGGGATTTATATTTGGGATTTATATTTGAGATTTATATATGGGATTTATATTTGGAATTTATATTTGGGAATAATATTTGGAATTTATATTTGGGATTTATATTTGGGATTTATATTTGGGATTCATATTTTGGATTCATATTTTGGATTCATATTTGGGATTCGTATTTGGGATGCTTATTTGGGATTTGTATTTGGGATTTATATCTGGGATTCGCGTTTGGGATTCATATCTGGGACTCATATCTGGGATTCATATCTGGGATTCATATCTGGGATTCATATCTGGGATTCATATCTGAGATTCATATCTGGGATTCATATCTGGGATTCATATCTGGGATTCATATCTGGGATTCATATCTGGGATTCATATCTGGGATTCATATCTGGGATTCATATCTGGGATTCATATCCGGGATTCATATCTGGATTCATATCGGGGATTCATATCTGGGATTCATATCTGGGATTCATATCTGGGATCCATATCTAGAATTCATATCTGGGATTTATATTTGGGATTTATATTTGGGATTCATAATTGACCTTCATATTTGGGATTTTTATTTGGGATTTTTATTTGGGATTTTTATTTGGGATATTTATTTGGGATTTTTATTTGGGAATTTTATTTGGGATTTTTATTTGGGATTTTTATTTGGGAATTTTATTTGGGATTTTTATTTGGGATTTTTAATTGGGATTTTTAATTGGGATTTTTAATTGGGATTTATATTTGGGATTTATATTTGGGATTAATTTGGGATTCATTGTGGGATTCATATATGGGATTCATATTTGAGATTGATTTTGGGGATTTATATTTGGGATTTGTATTTGGGAATAAATTGAGATTCATATTTAAGATTTATATTGGGGATTTATATTGGGGATTTATATTGGGGATTTATATTGGGGATTTATATTGGGGATTTATATTGGGGATTTATATTGGGGATTTATATTGGGGATTTATATTGGGGATTTATATTGGGGATTTATATTGGGGATTTATATTGGGGATTTATGTTGGGGATTTATATTGGGGATTTATATTGGGGATTTATATTGGGGATTTATATTGGGGATTTATATTGGGGATTTATATTGGGGATTTATATTGGGGATTTATATTGGGGATTTATATTGGGGATTTATATTGGGGATTTATATTGGGGATTTATATTGGGGATTTATATTGGGGATTTTTATTGGGGATTTTTATTAGGGATTAATTTTGGGGATTCATACTGGGGGTTTATATTGGGGGTTTATATTGGGCATGTGGATTTAGGAATTAGTTCTATGGTATCGATTTGGGATATATATTTAGGGTTTGGTTTTAACATTTAAATGCACGATTCTATCACTTTAATGTCTGACCTTGCCATTGTTTTTGCCAAGCACAGCTTTACCAACAATGTCCCATATTCCATTGCCAGGTGCACACTGAAGGGGTTAACTTTTAGTCATTGATGATTATCAAAGTGTTTCGGGGATAACCTCTTATACTAAATGCTTCAGAAGTCATTAGACAATGCTCTAAAGTGCAGAAAATTATCCGATGATCCGATTTAAAAACTAAACTCAATATTGACTGAGTATCAACAAAATTTTTGATTAGTGAACCCTACTTCAGCGGCTGGTTTTAATTTTCATAGAAGTGGAAAGAAAATCTTTTATTGTAATGTGTATATTTGAAGTCATATTTTTATGCAGCCATTGATGATGACAACCATTGGAACTAATGATTGAAACAAACTTTAAAGCCTTTCTAGAAATAGCTGCAGGCCATGACCTCATCATTTCTGCCTGGTCGACACATCATAAAACAAAGAGACATGTTGTGGTATCTTCATCCATATGTATCGTATCCTCTTGAGCCCATGAGTCCATGAGTTATTTTCCTGAATACCTCAGGTATATATGACAATGAATTATAAAATAGGGAATGGACCTAGAAGAACTAACACATACCATTGACAGCATATGTATGATTTCATGGAAATCATGAAAGGAACAAAAGGGTGAACAAAACACATAGTTTTCACAAATCAGAAATTAACTCGTTATCAGTCATCCATGTTAAAACTTGCTCCAGATAAGCAACCATTTTCTTGAGGGAACTCTTGCTCGAATGAACGCTTCATTCTAAATGTAATGCACAGCAGATTCATTTATGATCACAATAATAACAATAATATGACAAAAAAAATGTTTCTTAAACAGTTTCTTCAGAAACGCGAAGCTACACCTCGTAGAAAGGAGGCTGCCCACCTCAGCAGAGCCGGGATCATTGTTGGGGACCCATACCATCCTGGACACGGCCTGTTCCAGTTGCTTCCATCTGGCAGACGCTACAGGTCCTACAAAGCACGCACAAACAGGCTCAAGGACAACTTTTTCCCAACAGCCATCAGGACTCTGAACCTGCAGCAACACGAGACGAGACAACAACACAAATCCCTTCTATGAAATAAAGTCGCAGTGAAGTAACAGGAAGGTCGTTTGGCGTGTATCTGCCTTCTACAGGCTGACCGAGGGAGGTAAGTAAGAAGACAGTGAGAGGTAAGTGATCCATCTTATTCTTGTTGGCATCGGTGAGGCAACTTGCAGTCGCCGGATTGATGGCGCTCAAGGAGGCGGAGAGCTAACAAGTATGAATATGTCATTAATGGGTCTTGCCTGGGAAGACGAACTTGTGGAGAAGCACTATCCAATTTCGTCATACGCTTTGCTGGGTATGATGACTACTAGGCTTTTTGTCAAGTCAATGATGAGGACAATGCTTATGTCTGATTTTCATTTTCATTTTTCACTTAAATGACTCAATTTCATTTTCTACACTCAAGCATGGTCAACAGTTATTTTGGGGATGTGCATTCAACATAGTCTATTGCCAAGACTTAATGCAATAATTCTACCACTTAACTACCAAAGCTTGATATGTATGTGCACCATGTAATTTATTGCATTAAATGTAAAGTCTAAGTCAAAACGATACAAATAATTGAGCCGGTTGTAGCGGAATTGAGCTGTTAGTACGTCCGCCTCACAGTTTTGACATTAAGGCTTCAATCCCGAGTGGCTTCCGACCTTTCTTTTTGGAGTTGGCATGTTCTCCTCCATCCTCAAGTGGATTTTCTCGGGTTTCCTCCCACGTCCCTGAACACACATTCCTTGAACACTCAAAATTATCCCTAGGTAAGAGTGGGAGCATGTGGCTCTCTGCACTCCACGGCTGACTGGTGACTAGTATGGGGTGTAATCTGCCTTTCGCCCAAAATCATCTGGGATAGGCTCCAGCAACCTCCGCAACCCTTGCGAGGATCCGCTGTACAAAAGATGAATGAAAGAATAACAGAAGTCATAACAACAGGAATTAGAAACAAAATTGTATTATCATAATAAATAAGAAAGATGTCTTATAAAAAATTCAAACATCCCCTGAAACACAAAAACACGTACCACCCTGTATTTTATTCAGAAATGTACATGATATAGCCTTGGTGGCTTCCCATTGACTGTCTCCCACCACAATGCTTATCTCTCGTTTGTTAGGGTGGATGCAAAAGCTTCTCATGTCATTTTTCACCATGGAGTGCTAATGGACTGTTTTGTGAGTTTTTCTGAGTGTATATAATGCAACTTTATTCTTATTTCTTGATCATGGCCCTCAAAACAGTTATTTCCAAAGTGGGTGAAAAGAATCGGGCTCTGTAATGAAATTGTTCACGAATTGTGCTATCACCCAGTTTGACGACGTCACGGATGCCTTGCACATTATGGAAGAATTATGAAAAGTCAGAGTCGACACATCCCTGCAGAGGTTATTGATTATCTAACATAAGGTAAAAGGTCAGGGCAACCTAATCAGAGACAGTCTGAAGAAGTAGCGCTGGTCTTACTACTGTGGCTTACTAAACACAAACTCGAAAACTTAAGAGAAAGGGGGCACATATTACAATCCATTTCTTAGGTTCATCCATCTTTTATTTGAAATGGCCATATTTGAAGTTATTTTTTTTGTCTTTTTGTAAGGCTCAAATTAGTCTTTGGTTTCCAATGTTTTCTAATGTATTTATTTTATTATTATTAATATTATTAGAGAGAGAGAGCGGGGGCGAGATGGAGAGAGTGTGGAAAAGGTGAGAAAGAAAGAGACACTGCTCTAACTGCATTTTGGATCCAGGCCAGATTTTTTTCTGCCAGTACAGCGGACAAGCAACCCACCGGTGCTCATTAACTGGAAATACTGCATGCCTGGTTGGATATGACAGTGCTGCAGCCCCAGAGCTCTGTGTTTGCTCAGGTCAATGCGGTGAATTAGGTGGCACTGCTCTCCTGCGAGACATTACCGACTCCAGTGTCAACATACTGTCTGCTGAAATTTGTCTCTTACCGCCATTGACTAATCATGTTGGAAGTGACAGTAATTTCCTTCATCAACTGCTCCAACATCAAGCATAGAAAGACAAACTGGCACTGACTTGTTTGGTCTATGAAAGCAGAGAAACTGGTGCAAAAATGAATGTCAGAAGTGTGAGGAGACTCATTCTTTTCTGAACTATCAACAAAACAAATTCTCGCTGGTCTAAAAACCTGACAGGTGTTTTTTAAGATCGAGATGAGCAGACAACCAATTCAAGCAGTACCTCACCTCCTAGCAACCACCAGGAAAGGCTTTGGCCCCCCACTGAAACCTGTGACGATAGGCGGTATAGATGAGGAACAAATGAAATGACTGAGAAAAGAAAAATTACATAAAACATATAACCTAATTCAGAAATGTATGACTGCAACTATTCAAATGTTAACTCTTCAACAGCATATATATTATTATTATTATTATTATTATTATTATTATTATTATTATTATTATTATTATTATTATTATTATTATTATTATTATTATTATTATTATTATTATTATTATTATTATTATTATTATTATTATTATTATTATTATTATTATTATTATTATTATTATTATTATTATTATTATTATTATTATTATTATTATTATTATTATTATTATTATTATTATTATTATTATTATTATTATTATTATTATTATTATTATTATTATTATTATTATTATTATTATTATTATTATTATTATTATGGCGCCGTTCAAGCGGAAGCCTGTGGCAGTAGCTCTGCACCAAGGGTGTCAGACTCTTATGTTTTTCATGTTTTACAGCTCTTCTATCTTTTTTTAAATGACATTTTAATATTTCCTAAAGCATTCTTTTTTACTTTACTTTGTACTTTATACTTTTTACTTTAATGTTTTTACAACTTTCCTTGTTCTGTTAGCCTGGCATTTTTCGGCCACTTCTTTTTTGTTCGGGGGACCAGCCAGCCATGCCTACGCTGTCACACACATGGAACTATCTGTCACAATACGCAGCAGAAGGAGCAACACCTCGGTACCGCCGGAGGTCTGGAGCTGGACAAAAGTGCTGGGAGAAGAGGCAACGCTTCTGACCAACCATTCCATCGTGGGATGGGATGGAAGAGTTGTAGGCCCCTAACAGCGACGGAGTCGAGATTTTCTGCCCTGCTGCTGTTTTCTTCAGCTTCAGACTACTGAGTAACTGTGCAAATAAGCTTGCAAGAGCGTATTCTCCACCTTGGTCACAGTCTGCAGCAGTTCCCCATCTCGTGGAAGACTTCCTGTGTGTGGTTCCAGTTTTTGCCCAATTTACAAGGTCGTTTTTGAGTCCGATTCAGCTACCGCAACCAAATTGGCGCTGTTTAAGCAGCAGCCGGCGGCCACGGTAGCTTTGTCCACTCTTGTTCGTTTTGTGTTTTGCGGCTTTTATGTTTTAATGATTTGATGATTCCATTTACTTTGATTTGCTTTGTACTTTGTGCTTTTTGCTTTGCTGTTCTGTGGGGTTCCAGTTTTTGTCCAACTCTACAATGTCTTTTTGAGTCCGATTCAGTTACCGCAACCAAATGGCGCTGTTTAAGCGGCAGCCGGCGGCCACGGTAGCTTTGTCCACTCTTGTTCGTTTTGTGTTTTGCGGCTTTTATGTTTTAATGATTTGATGATTTTAATGATTGATGCTGTTTATTCTGTCTAATCACCCTCTTGCTACCTGCCACAATGTAATTTCCCGAATACGGGATGAGTAAAGTTATCCAATCCAATTATTATTATTATTATTATTATTATTATTATTATTATTATTATTATTATATATTGATAAATATAAAGTTTGTTTTGTTACGAGCACATCTGCCAAGTTTCTCTCTCTCTCTCTCTCTCTCTCTCTCTCTCTCTCTCTCTCTCTCTCTCTCTCTCTCTCTTTCTCTCTATCCCATCTGCGAACTCTGTGTTGTATGAAATGTCTCATTTTGTTAATCATCATTATCACTGGTTATTTGTTACTCTGTTAGTTGATGGTGATTTACAACCAATAAAAATATGTTTTTCCTCTGTAGTATCCATTTTTTGATTTTCCAAGGGTGGTAACGAATTGTTTCGTATTTAGTTAATTTCTATTGTAAACGTTCATTTGAGATACGAGTAAATTGACATACGAGCTTGGTCCCAGAACACATTAAGTTTGTATCTCAGAGGGATTACTGTATATGTTTTATCTTTATTTTCCATGCTGAGGCAGATCAATTTAAACTTCAAACAAGTCAACATTTTATTCAACTAATATATTTGGATAACTCTTCAATTGCTCTTCTTGCTAAATGATTAGAATTTATAAGAATTAAAGGCATCAGAGACCCTTTAGGCATTCTACTTCTCTTGAGGCCGTGGATTTCTTTCTGCATAGAAGAATATTTCATCAGGCTTTGATTTGAAATGAATGACTACAAATAAAGAGCTTTCATCATAAGCATATTAAGCTTTGATCATACATCAGAGACACATTAAAACAGCAGGGGCACATTGTGGTGTTACAGCCTCTCCAGCAATCTGTACTTACACAAATAAATGTTATTCTCTCTAACCACTCTAATACCATTAAATTGGGTACAGTAAAGTCACATTTTGTCTAGCACACGCGTGGACAGTATCGTCTTTCGGATTATATAGCTAAATAAAGGTTCGATACATTTTGCATGATGTAGATAAAGTTTGGTGATTTCTTGGTGCAAGGCTGTTTTGCCCTTAAAAAATGTTCAAAATTATTATTATTCATACTTTTTCAACACCGCTTATTCCGGTCAAGGTCACAGGGTTCGCCGTACCTATTCCAGCTGACCCTCTGGCATAATATGGATGACATCCTAAACTGGTTGGCAGTCAGTTGGAGGGCATACATAGAGACAGACCACCCTCACAATTAAATTACATGACCATTGAGTCGGGATCAAACTCACGCTGCCTACACCAAAGTCAGGTGAAAGAAACACTATACCATCAGAAAGCCTGCTATATTTGAATATGTTATTAGGTTAGAACTTTATTTAATCCCGTATTCGGGAAATTCCTTTGGTTGCAGTAGCAAGACAGTAAGACACAGCGCAGACACAGAAGACATTGTAGACCTAGGTAAAAAAAAAAAACTGGAGTCACACAGTTGGGACCTACTGCAGACTTAGACTGAGGTTAAATAGGCAGAATCATTCTTTCAAGATGATCCACACGGTCCCTCAGTAGTCTGGAGCTGATCATCTTCCTTGCCTATATCCTCCTAAGGTGTCCTGTCATCTGATCAGCAGCAGCGGGGAGGCCAGTGGGGGGTTGAAGGCCACAATTCTCCCGTTGTAGCTCGGCGCTTCACCTGGCACTATTGTCCACTGCTCACTGCTGATCCCGCGTACACGACGGGTGGAGTCGAGTCGCAAAGGTCGCAAAAACAATGAAGCAAATATATATAGTAATAATCCAGGGCAGCCATTCGGTTGCGTGGTTAGTGCATCGGCCTCACACTTCTGGAGTCCCGGTTTCAATCCCAAGTCAGTCCTTCTCTGTGGACTTTGAATGTTCTCCCGGGTACCCCGGTTTCTTATTACCTGAATTGTAATAATTTAATAGCTCTGTCTCACTGTGCAATAATAATAAGGGAGGGGGGTTAATAACTAATATTATATTAGAGCTACACAGATCATCATATGTTTAGCCCTTCAGGCATAACTGAGGCTCGAAAATTAGCTCCTTTAGAGGCCAAGGCTTTCCCCACAGCTTCACAATAGCTGCTTGGGCCCTAATAATAACATTGATAATTATATCTCCTCCAGATCCTCTAGGGAACTTGGAGCATTTGGTGTTAAGTTTTTCCTCTTTTGAGTATACTTTGTGTCTTTGATTTACTCTGTGTAACTTGTTCTGATTGTCCATTGTTTTAACCGGTTGTCGCATTCCTCATGCGTCACAGCCTACCCGGTGGTAGTGTTACGAGCGCGCCACGTCGTCGTGGCGCGCTCGGGAAGGGTGTTGAACCCAGTCGCAGGAAACAGGAGGTGAAATGAGGCGAGTAGCTTCAAAGCATCATCTTTAATAACTAAGAAGGGATCCTTACAAACAACAAGGACTTGGGAAAACGGATGCGATACCAAACCGGAAACTTGAGGAAGAGAGGTATCTTGGATAAAGGTTGCGGAGCAGCATAACTATTGAATCCACACAGTGACATCCTGGAACATTGCTGGTACTAGGACTCATTGACGTTTAAATAACAAAACAGGAAGTAATCAGCAGATTGACCGCATCTGTTTGCTCCCTGACCGCACGCCAGGAAGAACAAACGGCCTCTTCTGACAAATAGTTAATAAGACTATTGTTAAATTAATAATATTTTAGTATACAATACATCATTTGGAGAATTTGTGAAGGAGTTCAAAGATGAAAACAGGTAACAACACAGGACAATAATGAGCAAAGAGTAGTAATGGTGTGTAAAGTTGGTTGTATTTGTTTCCATAGAATTTAGAAGATTCTGTTATATTATTGACATAAGGAGCAAATGATAGTGTTCTGTCAATAATGACACCCAGATTCATGATCCAAGCAAAATTGAAGCAATCATCCTAAAATATTGTGGATTTTGTGCAAATTAGAAAAAAATACTTGCTATGTGATCCTGAATTGCATGAAGTCTGAATTGATTACTAATGATTTGGTGAAGGATAAAAGTGGATGAAAAGTTTTCAACTTAACTTTACTTCTATGGAGATTTCATAATAATCACCGCTGCAAGTACTTTAAAGGAAGTGCAGAAAAAAGTTGAGCTCATTGAAATTTGTGTGGCCCTTGATATCTGCCATGAAAGTAAGAAAATTGATGAAAAGAACATCATACACACATTCTAACCTAGTGATGGCAGTGTAATGGTCTACAGTTCTTTCATGACCTGGATAACTGGCTTTGATTAATGGAACAATAAAGTCTGCTGTATACCAGAAACATCTGCAGGCAAACATCCAGTCCATCTTTGTGCTCTTTTGGGTTACTTAGCAGGACAATGGCACCATAGAGACTACAGATGAGAATGTAAAGAACAACAATGAAATAGGAAACTAGATTTCCCCAAGCCACAATTTTTACCAGCAATCTAGAGCTCCAAATTGATTTTTTTAAATTTAAAACATAACACTGTCTCTAACCAATCAAAAAGAAACATGAAGAACTTGTTTAGATGGCAATAGTCTTATCTGCTGAAATAGTTTATTATAATACCCCAAGTGTATCTGTCTCTGGCAAGAAAAACAGGGCAGTGACGCCACTTGCAAGACAGAGACATTTTTTAAATCAGGGGTCAGGGCGAGTAAGGGTGTAGGGTGTGGCTGCCAACCCACTCGGGCACAGGGCTGGCGCTAGCCTGCAGCATGCACACCTCTGTTCCAGCGTCATGGAGAAGAAGCTTCCTTCTAGCGAACAAGAGGCCACTGGGGTGTTAGCAGATAGCCTAGCATTCAGAAGGTGAAGGACCACTGAATATGTGAGTCCCCCTAAATTTAAATTATGGTATATTATGGTATATATATATATATATATATATATATATATATATATATATATATATATATATATATATATATATATATATATATATATATATATATATATATATATATATATATATATATATATATATATATATATATATATATATATATATATATATATATATATATATATATATATATATATATATATATATATATATATATATATATATATATATATATATATATATATATATATATATATATATATATATATATAGAGAGAGAGAGAGAGAGAGAGAGAGAGAGAGAGAGAGAGAGAGAGAGAGAGAGAGAGAGAGAGAGAGAGAGAGAGAGAGAGAGAGAGAGAAACTATGTAGTAGTTTTTATGAAAGTAACATTGAAAATTAAAAATTAAATCTGGAAGCAGTAAACATTAAGGTCCGGCAGTAAAATACTTTAAAACGCTGATGCAAAGAAACACTGATAGGTCATAAATGGGCTGCAAAACCATTTGTGCTCAGTAGCAATCCAAGACATGGATTTGAGCCAAGGAGGCATTTTCTAATCTAATTCTGCATATAACACTGTTGATATGGGCAAAGGAATAATTGAAGGGAAAAATAGAATCCTACTCATACAACTTCTGCTAAACTAGTGTTTCCCTCATAAGTGGCTTCATTACAAGCTAGTGAATAGTCACAATGAGGTTGCATCTTTGCTCTTAGCCTAATTGACTATCAACACACACAGTTTAAAACTTTTACTCTTCCATATTTTAGATTATACTTGGCTTCAGGCAGGGTCATGCCTGAGGGCAACCATGGATGACGGTTCCCCCATCCTCCTCATGAAATAAGCTATTGTAAGACTGCAATAAACCCACGGTTGTATTCATCATGATTATGATTTGAGGACAGGCTCAAATCATATGCCGCATCCAACATTCCCCTGCCTTCGATGGAAGACTCATAAAAAGTGTATTTCTGCCAATAGACCTCCTGTTATGATGGCAGTAATTGGCTGATTGGTGACGACGACAATACAATTCTGTCTAGTGAATAGATGACCAATAAGGCACGTGTGGGTCCCTGAGCAGAAATAAGCCTATTACAGCTCATTTTTAGTTTAGTGCCTCATCATCATTGTTATACATGTCCAACCTTTTCATACCACGAGTTTAATTAATTTATTAATACAGAATGTGAAATGTGATTTCTTGATAAATAATATTTGATTTGGGTGTTCTGAAAAACGTTATATACAGTGGTTTACTTACGAATTTGGTTGGTTCCAGAACTAGTTTCGTAACTTGAATTTTTCGTAGTAATTTATATAGTCTTCCTATTCACGCTCACACTTAAGGGCAATTTAGAGTGTTAAACCAGCCTGCCATGCATTATTTTGGAGTGTGTGAGGAAACCAGAGTAGCTGGAGGTAAGCTACACAAGCCTGGGGAAATCATGCAAACTCCACACATGGAGGTCTGGACTTGGGATCAACCCCAGAACTGTGAGGCCGGGGAGGTAAACACTCGCCCCCAGGCCGTCACTTCCCGCCATAAAAAAAATTAAATATGTACGCACATTAATCACATTTATGGAAGTATGTAAATGGGCAGATGAGGACACAAACTACATCTATATAAAACCTTCTTAATTTTTATGTGACTTTCTCGTATTTTAATTTACGATTCTTGTTCCTCTGTGTATACGGGGCCCAAGCCTTGGCAGACAAAACCACCTCCATGCTTCGCTGGCTTCAAAGCCTCCGATCAAAAGCATGAGGATGCCAATTGAAAGAAGCTAATTTGGCATGTTCAGGCTCTTTATGAAAATTGGGTTGCTTCCACAACTTTATGTCTCGTAATCTTCTCACAATCATGGTTACCTGAATTTACTAGCCAGATGCAATAACAGCTGCTGTGTCTTTGTGGTAAACTGTATGTGCAGTTTTTACATTTAAGATTTTCTCCTATTTTGAAGTACTTAGCTTTATTGGAAACCAATGCAAGTAATTTGATATCATTTAGAAAATCAAATCATTAATTTCAATTACAGACGATCCCCTACTTATGATTGAGTTACGTTCCGAGTGCTTGTTCATAAGTTGAAATTGTTCAAATTGAAGTTGATTCAGTGCTATATTTTGTATTATAATTAATGTTTAAGGCCTATATAAGTATATTGAAGGATTATATAAGTTTATTTGTATGTTTAAGGCTTGTATAAGTAACCAGCATTGGTTTGTAGTGAAAACAACATTTAATAAAATGGAGAGAATACATACAGTAATGTCTGCATACATTAGAGAGAGATTTACTAGAAACTGGTCAAAAGAAGCTATCTGATGATGATTGCACAGTTTTTTTCTTTTTTTCATCATAAATGATGCCGGAGCACTGTATGGCATCATTCAATTTATTTGCAACCTTTGTGAAACATTCAATATTTAGGTCCTGCTGCTCGATCTTTCTGTTTATTAATGGTACTGACAGTGGAACGATTGAAGTTGTATTCCCGAGTAATGCTCACCACTTTCTCATGTCCATCAAGTTTCTTTATTATGGCCACTTTCGTTTCAAATGAAATGGCTTGCCTCTTCCTTGCACCTCCCTCACTAGAAGTCTTTCGCTTTTCACCAACCAAATAATGGATGCACGATATATTTAATGATAGAAATAAAAAAGGTTCTTTGTGCACTGGAAATGCGTCACGCACTTCTGCACCGGAACGAACTGGGCAGAGGAAGGTGGATGCTAGGTGAGCTAAATTCTCACAGCACCAGGCTTTGGTATTAGCGGTGGAAAGAAGCACTGCTCGGAAAAAGGTGCGTAATACAAATTCGAACTTATGAACATTTTTCGACATAAACTCAATTTGCAGACATGTTCGTATGTAACGTTGTTCGTAGGTTGAAGAATGTTCGTAAGTAGGGGAGCATCTGTATTTCTCATTAACATCTTTAAGTTACAAACGCTGCTAGTCAAAGTGGCTTTTGTATGTCTTCAGGACAAAAAAATGCCCAGACTTCCCTCCAAAAGTATTTTAACCATGAAGCTTAGTCCATGGAAATTTACATTACGAGATATAGACTTTAGAAGAATATATAAGTCAAGAGTTCAACACTTATCTCTAGATATTTAAGTATGGATCTGATGAGGATAGCAGAATATATAATGTAATGGAAAGCAATAAATTCAATATTCAATAGACAGACTTAGATTGAAAAAAGGATATTATTTTAAATTGTGTTACAAATCCATTTTTTATTGTGTATTTGCTCCGTAGGTCATTGCACACCGTCAAGGTGTTGGCCAAGGACACCTCACAAGAGCAATATCACTCAAATTCATATCCATCTCTAAGTAAGCATTACTCTCTAGTGAATATTTGTATAATATATCATATATCAGTGGCCTTCAAGGCCTTCTCTGCTGGCCTAAGAAATATCTGAATTATATATTATATCTTGTCCATCAATACTTATTAAAGAATTCCAAATTTTTTGTTAGCGTCCTTTCATTGCTATTCCCCCTGGTTGCACTGCTTCCAGGTGTGTTTTCATATTGAAGCATTTAACCAATCACATTTCAGCCATTATTTGTTGCCAGGGTCAGAAATCTTCCTCAAGGCCTTCACAATCAGTTCTGCGGGCTCTGCTGCATTAAACAAGCGTCGATAAGACTGTTGCTTTAACCAATCAGAATTTGATATGGTGACACCAAGGCCATTTCGCAGGCGGAGGGATACGTCATCACTTTCACTAACTATGATTGGCTAGTGCGGACCAAAGCCAAAGTGAGCCAGCCAGAGATCGCAAACTCTACCCACAATGGCAGACTGAGAAAAACAAATGGATTTGGTCGCAGATTTGCTCACAAAGCTATTTTCCAGACTGACTTTTCCAGAAAAAAATGGACATCATCAAGAAAGGGCGGTCAACTCCTAAGCTAGCAAGCCTGTTACAGCCGGGAAAAGGGTGTGTCCGCCACTTTCAGTGCGCTAACTATGAGAGCTACCTAGCTGTATTTGGAGCGAGCTGCACAAGCAAATATACTGGTGTGTTGATTTGAAGCCATTTTCAAGATGGACTATGCCAGAAATATGACAGGACAGGCTCGACCTTCATCATTAGCTTCGATGGCGATAGAAAAGAAGGAAGAAAGAAAGGAGGATGGATATTGTGTACACTTAAAAAGGATTTTTGGTGAGTAAAATATGGCTATATTCCTAAATAATATTTCAATTGTGGGCCCAATATCTGAAAAGCTCTAGTGTTTGTATTTAATCACTAAATGCTGCTAGGAAGTGGATTTTACCCCATTTTAGTTCATTTTTTGCAGTTTCGCCATTGACGTCCATCACAGTCTTTTCCCCGGGAAATCAACCCCCTGGTATGGTTGTAATGTCTGAAAAGCTCCAGTATTTGTATTTAATCAATAAATACTGCTAGGAAGTGGATTTTACCCCATTTTTTGTGCATTGATTATTTTTTATGTTTTTTACGAGGTTTTATAGCCATTAAATAGTTTTTGGGGGTTGGCCCCTACAAGAAAATGCACGGACCCCCATTGAAGTATCCTGTTTTTGGTGACGTTTTTTTTTTTCAGAGGGTGTGGACGAATTTACTTTTTGTTCTTTTCTATGGAAAACGTTGATTTGAGATACGAGCAAATCGACATACGAGCTCAGTCCCAAAAGCATTAAGCTCGTGTCTCGAGGTACCATTCTACATATGAAATAGCCCAATTAAAAATGGGAAGATTTTGCAAATCACGCACCACACAAAGTGAGCTGAAGTAGAACAATGACGGCTAGCGATGTAGACAGGCGAACTACCTGTTCAAGAAACAATGTCATTGTCCTTTTTCCTATCCCTAGGACCTGGTGCACTTCTGTGAACAGTGCTGTGAAAAAGTATTTACCCCCTGCTTGATTTCTGTGATTTTTGCATATTTATCACACACAGGTTTCAGACCATGAAACCAATTTTAGTATGACACAAAGAGAACCCAAGAAAATAGAAAATGCAGTTTCGAAATGAGGATTTTATCATCATTGTAACTGCCTGCTGATAATAGAAATAAGAGGGTAGAGTCTGGCCTCAGCAGATGTGAAACCCTACAGAGAATTAATTACGATAAATAGACATGGTGACATAGGAATAGTTCAGGGAATGATTTTAGATTGTGAGCCAGTGTTGTTAGCTCTTTGCCAATCAATAGGTATTAAAATGTTTATAAGCAGTAAGAGTCTACATTTCCTTCGTAGTTTTCCTTCATTCCAATAGGGCAGCTCAACATAGGATATCTCATCTCATGTCCTTCTATGAACCGCCTTATCCTCACTAGGGTTGCGGGGGGTGCCGGAACCCATCCCAGCTGACTTCGGGCCAGTCACCCTGAATTGGTAGCCAACCAATCACAGGGCACAAGGAGACAAACAACCACGCTCACACTCATATTCGGAGTGTCCAATCCGCCTACCATGCATGTCTTTGGAAAATGGGAGGGAAACGGAGTACCCGGAAAAAACCAACGCAGGCCCGGAGAGAACATGCAAACTCCACACAGGTAGACCAGGTCCCCCAATGTGAGGCCGGCATGCTAACCACTCAGCCGCCAGGCCGCCTCAGGCCAACATGATGATTTAAATTTATATAAGATATGCGAGCAGAATGGTGATAACCAGGTTAGCATGCCATGCTTACTATACTGTACTGTATTTTCCTAATAAGGAAAAGACAGATAAGATCAGTTTTGCATGCTCTATTCAAAATCACTGGGCACAATCAGTGTGGAAGCCTTCTTCCTTTCTTAACTTTTAAAGGAAAATAACATTAAAGAAAATTGATTCAGTCAATGCTTATATTGCCTATCTAGCGATATGCTATACTTGGTAATTATACCTAACATTTTTTCTAATATACTCCTGTAAAGGAGTGCTATAATGTGAAATGTTATGGGTCAATTATTTTGAAATCGTTGACTATGAAAAAATGTGTTCCAAACCGCACTGATCTCACATGCTTGGTCAAATGTGGCTGATATTAATTAAATGCTAATGAATGTAGCTTTCCAAATTTATTCAAGCCTACCATGAGTACAGAACTGGCTGTTGAAAACTGACCACAATTAATCAGAATTAATTGAGTGTTTTCTATTTTTCATGACCACTAATAAAGTTGTAATTTATAATGAGGCAATCTCTTTAAAAGAGAGAGCACCAACAAGAGATTACCTTGAATGGCAAGGTCATTACAAAGCAACATTTGGCACACTATCTCTCTCCTATGAATGCATCAATTAATATAAAGTGTGGCGTCCATTGGCCAAATGTCTCTCCCAGAAGCTCGCTTTGACCTTAAACTGGATTCCTTGCTATCATTAGAATACTTCAAACCTATGTCAAACACAAAGTGCATTGGAGTGCTAGCTATAGATTTAAATTTATTCAATATAAGTTTAATAACTTCCAAATTTTGTGAATGTTTCCAACACATACTGGCCAATAAAAATAATTCTTAATTTATGAAATTATTGCAACAGACATTTTCAGCATTCAAGAATAAAAAGCAAATGTCGTATGTGGATCTTATTTTTCTGGGGGGTGTGTGTGTGGGGTGGGGGGTGTCTGTCAAAGAAACTGACAGTAAAAAACCTGGGGTTAAAGAATGGGATGCAGTTGATGTTGGATCAGGGCAGAAGAGGGCATATGTGTCTTTGTGCAAAGATAGTACTGATAGGTCAGCTTTTATTTCTGTCCTCATCCGTCTATCTCTGTCATTGAAAAGCGCATCTGACAGAAAAAAGACAGGCACATCTTTTAGAAAAACAGCAGCTCTTCAGTATTCACCAGAAGCAGATTACACATATCAGTATAAGTACCCTCCAGTAATTGCAAAGCATCGTTTTAGCTGTGACCTTGATTAATTGGCACTAGACAATATGCTTGCCGACATGCTCATGTTTTCATATGAATACAATTTATTCTAACGTTCATGGATATTAAAAAAAAAAAGTAAATTATTTAAGCATATGGACCATATGGAATTATAGCAAAAATGCAGTCCTCTTTTCATAAAATACCTTCTTTGCATCCTCTTGAGTCGTTCATTCGTCTTCCATACCGCCCATCCTCGAAAGGGTGGCGGGGTTGCTGCAGCCTAACCCAGCTGTCGTCAGGCGAAAGGCAGACTACGCCCAAGACTGGTCGCCTGTCAGTCGTAGGGCACACATAGACAAACAACCATTCACACTCTCAATCATACCCCCACCAGCAGGAATGGAGCACTCACCTGCCCGCATATAAGTCACGCGATTGAACCTTGACGATACGAAGCGGCTCCTCTTGAGTCATTATGCTAATAAGTACCCGTTATTTTTCAACCATTAATTAAAATGGTGTTATTTCAATGGTATTTAAAAGAATAGACATTCACTCTTTTGGAGAAAAATATAATACTATATTCTCTGAAATCAGTGTAAAAAAACAATATTCTGTACAGACGCTCCCCGAATTACGGATAAATTAGGTTCCGAGCGCTTGTTCATAATTTAAAAGTGTTCATAAGTTGAAATTGTTCAAGTTGAAGTTCATTCAGTGCTATATTTTGTATTATAATTTATATTTATATGAGTAAATTGAAGTTTTTACATAAGTGCATTTATATGTTTAAGGCTTGTATCAGTAACCAGCATTGGGTTGTACTGAAAAAAAAAACATTTAATAAAATGGAGAGCATGCATACAGTACTGTGAACATACAATAGAGAGATGGAGTGAGAAATTTACAAGAAACTGGCCGAAAGAAGCTATCTAATGACGATTTCAGTTTTCTTCTTTTTTGCATCTTCTGCCCTACAAAAAAAGGAAACAAAACTTAAGCTACGAGCACTGAAAGAAAGCTCTATGACAAAGCATTAGCTCCCTCTAGTGTTAAATTTCATTTTGCTCTTTAATTCCCCCACCCTTTGATGCCTTATAGCAAAATAAAAAGTGTAATTCCCCCACCCTTTGATGCCTTATTGCAAAATTGAAAGTGTCCTCCTCCCAAAATCCATCAATCTAATGTGACATGTTAGAAGATGCAATGATGACTATATAGGTTTGAAATTATAATCTGTTACATTAAATGCATTTGTTTATTGACGCAGTGTTACTTTAAAAGGAGCTAATAGGAATATTTTGAAAGGACAACTACCTAAACCCAGTCAAATCAATTTGATGATTTACAATAATTCATTAGGTTAAATTTTAAGTCTTTAGCACGGATGCATTACAATATGACATACAATAATTATGGATAGAGGGAGAAAACAAGAGAATACTGTGTATCAAGGTCCCTCATCTTATCAGCTGGATACAGTCGGTGCTACGCTGGCAGTCGGACCACTACTCACAGGCTTATCTGGGTAACTCACAAACATTCAGAACCTTACACTTTTCCTGCTGCTTTCAGAGCTAGACTCATGAATACAGCCGAATCATACGATTCACAAGACCAGCAGGGAGGATAAGAGTGAAGTTTTGAGGTGTAGCCTTTGGTTTATGATGTGTTTTAGGAATCAATGTATCTGGTTTGCTCCTGAAAACTTACAATGTCAGATGCTTGCAGCACGGTTGAGATCAGGGCACAGAGGATAGACAGGCAGAGTGAAATGAAAAAATTAGATTTTAATAGTATATATAATAAATATATTTGAAGTCATGCTGCAGGAATTTTATTGAATAACCATAGATTTTCTGTAAGGTGTGAGGCGGGGCACACACTTAGAAATTATATCGAGTTATCCGTCACTCTAATGATGTCAAGTGATGTATACAAATGACTCACATTTACCCACAGGCTACCCAATTTTCTTTCACGTCAGCAAGATTTCAGATATCATTGCTCTATCCTGTCTAACTTTGAACAGCTTTCAATTGCAGATTCACCTTTGCCTCCCATGGTGCACACTCAAAGAACTATAATCTGTTTCCCGCTTGAATGCAGATAGAGAGGGTAGATTGAGCAACATAAATTATGGATCCAATCATTCTGTCCCGCTTATCCGAGGTCAAGTCACAGGGCAGCAGGGAAGCCCAGACTTCCCTCTCCACTGCCAGTCCATTCTCCTCTCCCGGAAGGATCTCAAGGTGACACCTTACCATGAAGCTGTCTAGGTTGAATCCTAATCAGATGCCCAAGCCACTTCATCTGACTCCTCTCAATGTGGAGGAGCGGTGGCTCTAGTTTGAGCCTTTCTTGAGCTTCCCACTACATCTCAATGAGAGAGCCAGGACACCCCGAAGACGAAACTTATTTTCTCTGTTGAGCCCAAGATCTTGTTTTTCAGTCCTGACAACATCCTATGAACAGAGATGAAGTTGGGATCGTAGATCAACTGGTAAATGGAGAGCATTTTAGTTTAGCTCTCTCTTTACCTTAACAGACTGACATAAAAGGTCGATGAACTCCAATTTGGAGGTGCTTATTCCTACACCACCTATTTCACACTTGGTTGAGAACCATTCCAACAGTGGTTGAAGATTTTAGCCTGATGAAGACCATAAAACTATATAAACTCTAAAAAGCCGAAATAAAAACTCAGGACACTAACTGAAATTCCTGAATCTAAGACCCCCCTGACAGACTATCCTTTCCAGTAACCCTGTAAGGAAACCTTCCCAGGGAGATTGTTGGTGGAGTACAGTCAAAGTCTTGACCCCAACCTTAGTTGAGATTAGCACCACCCTAGCCTTACTGTAGACATTGTTGGCACTGTCATCCTTCAACACTAAGTGGCTTCAGTAGATCAAGGTTTTATATATTAAGTATCCAAATCAAAAAAATGTTTATAAAATAAAGCTCTCTGGGCGGCTGAAATAACTGGACTTTGCAGAGGAGCAAAGTGGAAGTAGAGTTTCCATTTAAGACAAGATTTTCATCTTATAAGAGAGGTTTCTCTCTCGGAATATTACAATACACGACTGAACATCGCTCACGGCACACAATTCTCTCCGAGTTCTGGTTTTAGGGCATAAAGTAGGTTGGGCTTCAGAGAGCGCAGATTGTAAAATCCTAATGCCTTATTGCAACACGGGAGTGATTTGAGGCTACCTGTGAATAATTTGGAGTTTAATTAAGAAGACAGTTAACATATAAGGTACTATTCAAATGTATAAATGAGAATTTCCCCTGATTTTGTACTCTACTACTAGAGGGAACATCCATAATTCGCTATGTCACTCGTTTGTATATTTTTATCAAGTATTATTCCCACTTACGCGCTTTATAATTTATTGACAGACTTCACTGAATAACTTATATACTATATTCACCTGAGCCAAATGCTCCCTGGCATCTAACTGTTCACCTGTTTAACTATGGTTAGAGACATAGCCTTCCGAGCCGAATGTTTTGTCAAATGGACAACCTAAGTGCATGTTTATTTTCCCGGGCTTATGTAATGTGGAATGTGTTTTTACTGTTAGATAAATTTCAGTAAAGCCTCACTGCTTGGCTCCTTGGTCTCACAGACCAACACTTCAGACTCCCATTTCTGCTCGCTATAGCATACAAGTGTTATGGGTGAACTCAGGCCCACCGCTTGCACCGTATGACACATTTATCCAATGTCCCAAACCTCAAGAAAGTGACTTTATCAAGGTTTCTTTGGCCACGAGTTGTATGTCCACCAAGGAGCACATCCTCATTACTCGAGCACCTCTGCTATTATTTTTTATAAAAATGGAATAAACATAAAATACAACGGACAATGTTTACAAGGAAAATTGGTTTGAAAGTCAAAAAGTGCTTCAAAAGCTTTACAAACCCTGAATATGAATCCACCAAAATCAGTTTGAAGATTGAAGCCTGAATGAATTTATTTTAAAATGAAATCCAATGGGGTGTGTTAAATGATTAATAATAAAACCTGAATAAAACAAAGAAGGATATTTTTTTCTGTGTGTGTGTGTGGAGGGAGGTGTACATTTGGAACAGCTATTTGTTATTTTATTTAGCAATCTTTTTTTATTTAAGTTACCAATTTAATCAGAGTTCTCTTTCTGTCGTTGTACGTCTGATTAATTGGTGTTTCGGAAAAAATAGTTCATTAGCAAATATTTTGCGTTGGTTAAAGGTTCAGTAATTGGAATAAATGCTGCAATAAAAATGCTTTTCTTAAACTTGTTAAATATTTTTTTTATTCAATTGTTTTTTTCTAATCCCCTCTCCTCTCTTCTCATTTTCTGAACCACTTCATCCTTATTCGGGTCACGGGGGTGCTGTAGCCTATCCCAGCTCACTCTGGGCCAGAGGCAGGAACACCCTGAATTGGCGGGCAGCCGATTGAAAGACACAAGGTAACGAACAACCACACACACTAATACCCATACCTGGGGCGATTTTGCCTGTCCAATCAGCCTACCTTGTATGTTTTTGGAATGTGTCAGGAAACCAGAGTACCTGGAGGAAAGCGACGCAGGGGAGAACACTCAAATTCCACACAGGCGGACTGACCTGGATTTGAACCCAGGACCCCAGACCTGTATGGCCAAAGCGCTAACCACTCGTGTCACATTCCTGTTGGTAAATATTAGGCTTTAGACTAAATGTGTGTTCTATGCAGCTGTTTACAACTGCTTGTGATGCCAGGGGAATACAAAAATGTCTCGGTCCAACAATCGAAAAAATGTACTGGCTGCATAGCAGCAGCTACCCCACCAGAGTACAAAGTCAGCAATTAAATGACTAAACTAATGTTGTCCCTATGTCCTTTATGTTCGTCTAGGGCCTGTTGAAATATAGACAAAGGAGGAAATGTGAATTTGCATGGTTATATTTCATATGTTAAGAGATTTTTTTTATCAAACAACCTTCAAATGCCAATATGAGATTTGCATATTTTCTTCCCTTGGGTTTTCTATCTAAATCCCCCTAACGTGTTGTAAAAATTATATATTTTTTCACTAATAGGGATTTTATTTCAATCATTGATCAAGCTGTCACTTAAAGGGAAAAACAACACCTGGTACTGGATAAGTGACCTTCATGTGAAAGACAGTTGGGCAGAGTATTTAAACATGCAACTCAAAGATTTCTCAAACTCTTGAAAATGAAGAAAATAACGTATAAAGTAGAAAATGATGCATCTTACGAATTAATTGCTATGCTTTCCACACCTCACTCTAATCGCTACATGTTTCTCTTTTCAGTTCTCCTGTCTTTAGTTTATCCTTAACTTATTGCTCCACCATATTGGGGTTTCCAGGTCAAAATATGTGCAGACTTGTGGAGGGGATTATTAAGAGGGTGGCGTTGACATTGCATGCTCTGCCTCTGTTTTATCCAATTTAATTTATTTCATAACAAGTATTCCTTAGTTTATTATCCACACATTATTTTAGTAGACATTTTATAAACTTTATTTATTCATTTTTAAAAGTCAGCGAGAGAGACCACATATCATTTTAGTATACATTTTTGTAAACATATAATTTGTTTAAGAAAAACAGACATGACAGAGAATCCCGGCGCGACTAACTCCTAATATGAAAGATCAATCCTTTGAGCTCAGAAGAACCTTGAGGTCGACACACTAACCACTGCAGCCGTGCATAAAGTACACGTATTTATAAATATAAAAAATCACAATGCTGTCGTGAGAAGTAGAAGACAGTCAATATAAGCAATTTAAAAGACCAGCAGTGTAAAAATATTGTTGGACACAGTCATTAATACTCATATATACATGGCATATAAACGCTACAAAAAATACTAATCTGATTTGAATTTAAAACGTCGATGTCTGATTGTAGCCACTAGAGGTCCATATTTACCAAAAGCAAAACTAAAGGGCCAGTAAAAATATAACATGATTAAAAGGAAATGTGTGATTAGTAACCACTTCCCTTGGCTATCTATGTAAAAATTACTGTAATTGACCCAGTCAATTTGTTGTTGTGTTTTCATTGTTATTTTTAAATAAACCATTTCTCATAACTGACTAAATGAATCCAAACATAGTCCTCATATCACACTATATTCTGTCACTTCATAATGTTTTTGTTTGATTAACAATTAGAAGAGTTTTAAACAAACTACCCAACCGCTATTTTTGTTTAAATGATTAATAAAATGAAAGAAAGGGTGGAGAACTAAAAAAAGAATATTTGGTTTATAGTGACGCTTACAATGAGCATTAAAGCCATTTGTGTCCAAAGTAATGGAAGGTTGGCCATTAGATCACTTATACAGCTTTGATCACGTTGGTGCCACTGGAAGACACTTGATATGCAGGTGAGATCATGATCAGACAGACTGCAAGGTCCTGTGATTACTGATCATTCACTACCAGCATCTCCCAATCATCAGAGACCAGATGTCCAGTGTTGTCTGTTTGTGTGCTTTTTGACTCTTGTGTCCTCCTAAGATTCCCTTCCTCTCGTAACCAGCTGTGTGTAGTCAGTAACAGTGACGGGCCGTGCATTTCACACCTAGGCCTTCAGTAGTGCTGTGTGTGAATCAATCCAACCCTCAATTAGTATTTTATGGCTATAAAACCTTTAATGCAGCTACATCTGCGACAAAAAAAAAAAATATATATATATATATATATATATATATATATATATATATATATATATATATATATATATATATATATATATATATATATATATATATATATATATATATATATATATATATATATATATATATATATATATATATATATATATATATATATATATATATATATATATATATATATATATATATATATATATATATATATATATATATATATATATATATATATATATATATATATATATATATATATATATATATATATATATATATATATATATATATATATATATATATGTATGTATATATATATATATATATATATATATGTATGTATATATATATATATATATATATATATATATATATATATATATATATATATATATATATATATATATATATATATATATATATATATATATATATATATATATATATATATATGTATGTATATATATATATATATATATATATATATATATATATATATATATATATATATATATATATATATATATATATATATATATATATATATATATATATATATATATATATATATATATATATATATATATATATATATATATATATATATATATATATATATATATATATATATATATATATATATATATATATATATATATATATATATATATATATATATATATATATATATATATATATATATATATATATATATATATATATATATATATATATATATATATATATATATATATATATATATATATATATATATATATATATATATATATATATATATATATATATATATATATATATATATATATATATATATATATATATATATATATATATATATATATATATATATATATATATATATATATATATATTGTTTAGGAAAATAAATAATTTACTCACCAAAAATTTGTTTTATTTATACACAAAATCAATCCTCCTTTCTTTCCTCAAGAAGATTGCAATTACTCTGTTGCACAAATTATACGTGCATTTCAGGTGCATCAAGAAGTTATCGCAATCAAAGCTAATGCTGACAGTCGAGCCTGTCCTGTTTCATTTCTGGCATAAGTTTTTATTCTGTTTTGGGCTGAAAATATTCATTTGACAAAAGCTGTGCACACGGGGATGGTCACTGTCAAACCCACGAATGTGTGCGGCGCAGTGTTCTGCCGATTCAAAACCAGTCAAAAGGTTTTGGATCGGCAGAACACTTTCACCTGATGGACAAATAATTTTATCGTAATTGGGTCCGGTACCGGGTTAAAAGTGCACTTTTTATCGGGAAATAGGGCACCTTGGGCTTAGTTATAGTCTCTAAAAATTGCCAGTACTTTTATTTATGCTGCGGTATTCGTATTTATTCATTTCATGCTGTTTTCGGCTCGATTTAAAGTATTTTTTGTGCATTTCGGGGGTTTTCGCAATTGACGTATATGGCTGTCTTTTACCAGGGAAATCACGACCCTGGACTCGGTTTAAACTTCCAAAGAGCTCCAGTATCTGTATTTAATCATGAAAAACTTGTACACACACACACGACCGGGGGCGGGCCGAGCGCATCGGCTAGATGCCCTTCAGCTAGATAGTCGTTCGGCTAATTCTACGTTCAGCCAGATGGTCTTTCGGCGAGTTGGCTGTCGGCCAGATGTCAGTCGGCTAAATGTCCTTCGGCAAGTAGACCGGCTATGATCACGGCGACCATAATGTGCCACAATAAGACTTTTTAACTATCCATCTTTTAAATAATTTAATTATCCATCTTTTAAATAATTTAATTATCCATATTTTAAATCATGTAATCATCCATCTTTTAAATCATTTAATCATCAATTATTCTATAATTTCTTTATATTATCTTACTATATTGTTTCAGGGCGGCCCGTTGGGTGAGTGGTTAGCATGTTGGCCTCACAGTGCGAAACCTGGGTTCAAGTGGAGTTTGAATGTTCTCATCGGGTCTGCGTGGGTTTTCTCTGCTTACTCTGGTTTCGTTCCACATTCTAAAGACATGCATGGTAGGCTAATTGGAGACTCTAAATTGTCCCTGGGTATGAGTGGGAGCATGAATGATTGCTCGTGTCCTTGTGCCCTGCGATTGACTGGCCACCAATTGTGGGTCCCCCTGCCACTGGGCCGGAGTCAGCTGGGATAGGCTCCAGCACCCGAGTGAAGATAAAGTGGTTCAGAAAATGAGAAGAGATGAGACACTATATTCTTTCATCCGCAGGGGAGAAGACGGTCATTGGAATAATGTGTTCCATTGCGGTAACGGCAACGTGGAGGAGTGGAACAATAGTGACTGATATGTCCATATTGTTGGCATTTATAACATCGGGCTTGTCATCTCTTGTGGGCGGCATACTTTTGGGTGTGTGTCCTTCTGCCGCTTGCACCGCCACTCCCTCTGCCTCTTCGATATTTGGACTCAAAATTACCATTTGCATTGGGGCTGGATGCAAAAGATTGAGTAATCTAGGGCAATTGGGTTTTAACTATTTTCCTTAGCGGCTTTGTCCTCCCTCAGGGCGTATCCCAATTGAAGTTTCATTTGCATTTCCTGCACTTCTGAATTGTCTTTAGCACTTTAGTCCCGAACAATTCCTCTGAATAGCTGTGAAGAATCCAATCCTTCATCCACAACCCTGAAGGCGGCCGCTTCAGTTTCTGTCAGTCTCCAAGGAGGTAAATTTAGGATTGCCCTGACGTCTCCTACAGAGAATTCTTCCTCCTAAGCAGGGAGTGTGGCGATCAATTTTTGAACTTCTCCTAATTCATAGGCTTTACATTGGTATTTGTCATCATTTACAAGGATTAGTGGGACGTATGTGGTGACTGTCTAAGTTCTGGCTTGAAAAAAAATCTTCAATTCGTCTATTTATCTAATTTATTTTCTATGTCTTCATTTTTAGATCATTTTTCTTTATGCATGTTGACTGTGAGCACACATTTTCTATTTCCAAAACGTTTGATATCCCTGACAAATCGACTTGCAGTTTCCATATTAGTGATCATTTTATAACATCTAAGAATATTATCCAATTTGTTAATAAAATATAGTATTGTTAATAGGCAGGATCATGAAAGCCCTCACAAAGGGTTCTTTATTAAACTGATTCACCCCGAACATCTAGCCATACCTTGCTGAAAAGTACTCCAGATTGATCAGGATTCCCATTAACTTGTATTAAGTTATTTTAAAATTTACATCAAGCAGAGAGGAACTATATTCACTGTCAGTACAGTATTTAAAGTATTTACAATGTTTGTATACATACCGTATTTTCACGACTATAAGGCGCACATAAAAATCTTAAATTTTCTCCAAAATAGATAATCCAGTGCGCTTTATATATGGAACAAATCCTAAAATTGCTATCACAATAAAATAAAACCGGATCCGGTCCATGGAAGATTGGTACGGAATTAAGGTTTAATGTAAATGATTGCATTCATTTGATTTTGAATTGTAATGATGGCATTTCAACACCAGGGGGAAAGTAGGCGCCATGATTTGAGATAGCCAAATCCAATTACCGCTCTTCTTCTACTGGTCGGATCAGAACCCATCTGCAGCAATGTCAAAGAAAAGAACAGTCGACAGTTAGTGCCAGGTGTTTACAAAAGAATGGACTTTTTAAATATAGTTTTTTAATGAAATACGGTCCAAAGCTGTATGTCTTATTTGCCAAGAAACTGTTGTGGTTTTAAAAGCCGTCACTTCTCCACCAAGCATTTTAATAACGCCAGCAACCTTTCAACAGGAGAATGTGCAGCTAACGCTGACAGGTTGGTTGCTAGTTTGCAGGCTCAAAAAACATCTTTATTCGAGCAACTTCAACCTAAGGAGGAAGCACGAAGACAAGTCATTTACTGGCATTCAAACTAGCAAATGCACGGAAGCCTTTCTTCGAGGCAGAGTTTCTTAAAGAGTGCATGGTAGAGCAACAAGTATTTCATGTCCTGAAAACAAGAATAAATTAGAAAAAAAATTGATAATCACGCAGGTCAGTGACTCGCCATATTGAAGTAATTGACAAACACTTAACTAGCTAGCTAAATAAAAGTGTGGAGTCGTTTAGATTGTATTCTTTGGCACTGGACGAAAGCAATGATTTAATGGAAACCGCTCAGTTTTTAATTTTTGACAGGGGGATTAATGAGAATTCTGAGATCAGTGAGAAGTTTTTCGATAAGGAATCCTTGAAAGGGAAAACACTGGCAGAGAATTCATTTAACAGCGTGTCAGCTGGCATACATAGGCACAAGTGACCTTGGAGTGTCCTCGCCAACGTTACCACTGATGGATCACCAAATCTTATAGGAAAAATTGTTGGGATGCTCAAGACAGGCTGAAAAAGGACAATCCTGAGCAGGAGGTAATTTTCCTACACTGCATAATTTACCAGGAAGTGCTGTGTTGCAGCTTGTCCGCGTAGTGAAGCCAGCTGTGAAACTCATTAACTTTATTCGAGCGAGGGGACTTCACCATTGTCAGTTGGTTAATTTTCTTGAAGAAAGTGATGAGGATCACACAGACGTACTTTACCATTCTAATTTCCGCTGGATACGTTTGGGGAAAGTATGTCAATGTGTGTGGAACCTCAAACAGGATATTATTATGTTTTTGGAGCTATTTCAGAATACTGACAAAATTCCTGAACTGAATGACACAGTTTGGCTGTGATTTAGCTTTTACTGTGGACATACTGACACATGAATGAGCTGAATGTGAAGCTACAAGGGAAAACACAGTTTATGCATGAAATGCAGGCGAACGTCAGTGCCTTCAAAACCAAGCTGGTTTTAATTTTGAAGCAAATATCAGATAAGCCATTTGGTAATTTCCCCAAAATGGCTGCATTAAAAAAGGACCCGCAATAAGAGTAAAAATACAGGAAATCACTTCAGCTGGTGTCATGTCCCTTCTCACAAGACCCGGAAATGCGTCCACAGGAGTTCAAGTTGGAACTGATTGATCTCCAATGTGACATGGTGTTTAACAAGTTCAATTCGCCGAAAATGGATGAGTTTAGGTCTCATTAAGTGCAGCCAAATTTCCCAACATCCAGAAGATGGCTCAGAGGATGGTGGTGTTATTTGGCTCTACATATTTGAGTGGAGAGATTTAGTGTGAGGAAAAAAAAGTACCACACGGATCCCAGATGAGTGATGAACACCTCAGATCTGTTTCTAAGAATTGTCACAACAGGATTAGCACCGGACTTCGATGAACTGGCTAAAAATGGGTGATCAACAACACTGCTCTCATTAAAAGGTATATGTTAATACTTGATTTCTGTTTATGTTTCATATGTACTGTTAACATTTTTATATGTGTCATATCTTGTGCTGATGTGGCCCTCCTGTCAAATTTTAGAAAGTCAATGTGGCCCCCAGACCGAAAAGTTTGCCCATCGCTGCAATATACGTACAATAAAATAATTTCTTTTGGCATGATAACGATGTTGTCTTCCTTTCTAATAAATAAACTCTTTAGGCAAATTTCAAGAAAAACTAGCCATTGTAGCAAGTTTTCGACATTTCAAAAGATGTGTCACTGTGTGTCTGTGATGTTGGTATTTTTAGCTCCTTTCCTCAGGGAGCCAGCCTTTGCTGCATGGCTGAATAGAACATGCACTGCTTCCTCCTGACTGCTCAGATTTGTCGGGGCAGATTTAAAAATAGCTCAGCTGAAACACAAGTTTGCAACCTACTGAAGTTGAGTTACCAATTCTTCATAAGAGAGAGTCGACACATATTTTGAAACATGTTACATTTAACCTCTTTACATAATAATTATCTTGAATATTGTCTGATGCAAAATTCAACAACCAGAGTGGTAATATTTATTGTAAAAAAAAACTTGGAAACAATTAAATGTGGAATGCAATAATAATATTTTATTATTGTCAGTCCTAGTCTGTTTTTGACCAACCTCCTACCAACCTAATTTTAATGATTAATTTCAATATACACAATGCCTTAGGAGTGAAAGAGAATGAGTCACTCATTTGAATAATATATTTACAATATTTAAGAGGAGGAGAATTTGCCACAGATTTATGAGCCGACCAAATGGGTCAAATAACAAAAAAGATATATTTACATATAATTCCTACTTGTATGGACTCAGGATAACATGGAAGCAAGATTTGGGGCTTTGCTATGTTCATCTTCCATCTGAGCTTTTACTTCTAATTGCATATAGTAATTCGGAGACGAACTTCACCTTTAGATTATGAGTCATTGTTGACACAAAAATCTGTGTCTAGTCTAGTAAATCTATTTTCCGCACAAAGCCAAGTACTCCTATGTGACAGAGCTATTTCTAGGGCAGCAGAAACAATCAATAGAAGCTATGGTGTTTTTTTCATAAGTGGTTATAAAAGCCCCTAAAATATTATTCAATATTATATATATATATATATATATATATATATATATATATATATATATATATATATATATATATATATATATATATATATATATATATATATATATATATATATATATATATATATATATGAATTTATATAGTTGGCCAGGATCGAATCGGCTCCAGCACCCCATGACCCTCATGAGGAAAAGCAGCTGGGAAAATTATTAAACATATGCATACGCTACACATCCTCACCACTGGCCTTATGGCCATGTTGTGGTGACTCTGAGTAACATTAAATATTCAAAGTTTAGCCGTCCTGGCCGCTTTTCCCTCGATAAACAGCAGGGACAAGGAAGGATGACAATAATATGTCAACATGACACAGGGCATGTAAGAAAATATGCCTTTGCACATTAATCAATCTATGTTAATTAATGAAGAAATAATGAAGGCTAAAACAAACAACTCTACTATGTCTCTTCTGGGAACAAGAGTGAGTTATCTTCTCGCACATAATAAAACGTCTTTAATGGACATTACAGAGGGTACTTCGTACTTCAAGTATAATATTATATTCTGTTGTTTTTACCTCTCTCTCTTATTCTTTTTTGGGGGTCCAGCCACCAAAACATGTTTGTTTTGTTCTTTAAATAGGATTACTTTTGTATAAAAAAATTAAATAAATATGTCAATGAGGCAGTTTTGTCAAAGGTTAGAAATATCCAACAAATACAACAATTTCGGATCGATCCGTTTCAATGTTATGCTGTAGAATGTGCCGATGTAAACACTATCTCCTGGTTTAAGCTCCGCCTCCTCCAAGTAGTACAGAAATTAATACACTGGTCATGTTATTCATTGCCGGATTCGCTCGTATTGCCGTGTGTGTACATGTTTTTCAAACTACGACCCGTTAGGGCGCAAATGTCCAAATTATAACATGTACACACATGCCAATAATACGCAATTTATCAATAATTTTGAGAGCGAGCGAATCCGGCAGCGAGTGAGCAAACCTGGCGACGAATAACATGTATACACACTCCAATAATACGCAAGTTATTGATAATTTTGATATTAGATATTCAGATATTAATGCTCTTACATTGTCAATGCAATTACAAACTCACTCTCTGTATCATGATTATAATTTTGGGAGCGAGAGATTACCTGGTTGATCGCTTTCAACAGTACACTCTCTCTCTCTCATTATTATAATATGAGAGAGCGAGCAAATCCGGTGACGAAACGTCCGTTCGACGAAACGTCCGTTCGACGAAACGTCCGTTCGACGAAACGTCCGTTTGACGAAACGTCCGTTTGACGAAACGTCCGATCGGCGAAACGTCCGTTCGGCGAAACGTCCGTTGGGCGAAACGTCCGTTGGGCGAAACGTCCGTTAAGCGAAACGTCCGTTGGGCGAAACGTCCGTTGGGCGAAACGTCCGTTGGGCGAAACGTCCGTTGGGCGAAACGTCCGTTGGGCGAAACGTCCGTTGGGCGAAACGTCCGTTCGGCGAAACGTCCGTTCGGCGAAACGTCCGTTCGGCGAAACGTCCGTTCGGCTAAACGTCCGTTTGACGAAACGTCCGCTCGACGAAACATCTGATCACGGTCTTGCGGCAACATTAGGACTACAACTCCTGCACCAGTTGTAGTCTTAATGTCTACTTGCTTTAAATCACATTTACTTATGGGTCATGTTTATCATTCTGTGACTTGTTGCATTTCTTATATAGGCAAGTGGTGTTTGTGTTGTGACTATCTGCATTTCTATTTGACTATTTGGTGTCATTTATTATTATTTTTATTTTTTATAAGCAGTTGAACTATCCATCTTGTCTGCCACTTTTGAAGCCACTGTACCATCACTCCAACAAAGATTGTTTCACAAATTCCAAGATGGCGCCATTCAAGCGGGAGCCAGTGGCAGTAGCTATGTACACTTTTGTGTTTTTTATGTTTTACAGCCCTTCTTTCTTTTTAAAATTACATTTTAACATTTCTTAATATTTATTAATACATTCCTTTTTACTTTACTTTGTACTTTATACTTTTTACTTTAATGTTTTTACAACTTTCCTTGTTCAGTTAGCCTGACTTCTTTTGGCTACTTCTTTTTTGGAACCAGTCAGCCTTGCCTACGCTCCTCACACACATGGGACTAGCTGTTACAATACGCATTAGAAGGAGTAACACCTCGGTGCCGCCGGAATTTCTGAGCTGGACAGAAGCCCCGGGAGAAGAGGCAACACTTTGACCAACCTTTCCATCGTGGGATAGGATGGAAGAGCTGTCGGCGCTTACAAGCAACAGAGTCAAGGAGTTCTGGCCTGCCGCTGTTTTCTTCAGCTTCAGACTACTGAGGAACCATGTGGATAAGCTTGGAAGAGCGACTCTGCATATTCTCTACCACGGTCCCAGTCTGCAGAAGTTCCCCATCTTGTGGAAGACTTCCTGTATGTGGTTCCATTTTTTTGTCCAACTTTACAACGTCTTTTTGAGTCTGTATCCGTTTGAGCTACCGCAACCAAAATGCCGCTGTTTAAGCTGCAGCCGGTGTCAGCGGTAGCCCCATCCACTCTTGCTCGTTTTGTGTTCTTGCTGCTTTTGTCTTAATGATTTGATGATTCCATTTACTTTGATTTGCTTTGTACTTTGTGCTTTTGCTTTGCTGTTCTGTCTAATCACCCTCTTGCTACTGCCACAATGTAATTTCACAAATACGGGATGAATAAAGTTATCCAATCCAAATACAGAAATGTTTCTTTAGACATGCTGAAGTTGTGTACTTGTTTACTCATTTGCCTGGTCAAAGCCCTAAACTTTGTAACAAAATTATCTATGAAAATACAGCAAGACTGACTTCAAAACAAAATTTCAGTTAAGGAATTTCTGCAATATTTTCTTAATTCATGGAGGACTCAGATCTGTCTTAGCCTTCAAAACCGCTGAAGTATAAATATCAAACTGTATCAGATGATATTGAGAATAAACAGAGATGAGATGATGTGCTTGAATCCATGGAGCATTCAGAGTTTAGAAATACAATGTGAACAGTCCAGACATAGATGAAATGCTACTTTATTTTCACACATCCGATTTTCGAGAGCCACTATATCAAAGCGGCTATACAATCTGTTTGCCATATGTCCCTCCTCTACCACACCTGAATCAAATGATTAGATCATCAGCAAGGTGTCCAGAAGCTTGATGCCAATCCCAATTATTGTACTCAGGTGTGTTAATGAAGGGACATATGGAAAACAGACCGGAGAGTGGCCATCAAGAATGGGAGCTAGCCACCCCGGTTTAACAACTTTCAAGTTTTATGAAGTTAATATCTGTTTTTACAAGCTTGGGTTGGGGTTAGGAAAATCAATTAATAATATATTTATCTATAGGTCTACAGTTGTTGTTTTTTAACTACTAGTTAATTCAGTGCTTATGTAAACCTCATAACCTCATTATGAAGTAAGTATACTGCAAATCAATGTTTGGAGAGAACTGGTTAGTTTTCACACATTATGAAACCAAACCACAGGAATGTAATGGCAAAACATTTTCTTAGATGTTGCCGGAAAATTCAACTTCAACAGCATGATTTTATCATCACACTAGGTTGTTCTCTGATTTCCTTGAAATGCCTAAAGCTGTATATTTATTTTAAACTTACTGGTTAAAAAGAAGAGTACATTCTGTTTGTAAAACATATTTGCATTACTTTTAAGGGTTAGGGTTAGGGTTAGGGTTAGGGTTAGGGTTAGGGTTAGGGGTTAGGGTTAGGGTTAGGGTTAGGGTTTCAAGCATGATCTCATTTGAATCTAGTTTAGACCACTCTGAAAATTAAACTGAATGTTTTTGCCATTTTTTTTTGCTTCCAAAGAATCAATTACAACATTAGTTCAAGAAGGTGTTGATTTTTTTAAGCGTTTTAAACGTCACAATAAAGCATGGACAATTGTTTTGATATCAAGAATATTGTTAAGCACAAACCTCTTATCAGTCTTAAGTATAGTACACGTCAATAATACTCAACTCCTCTCATGGGATTCATTAATCATTTTTTTTAACATACAAATGCATGTTCTTTGCCACTGCACATGCTGAAATGGGAATAAAATGCTAGATTTTCAAATACAAACCAAATTTCATTGTACATACATAGAATAGAGCTGGCTAGAGGTAATGTCAGGGTGTTGAAATTGCATATTTTTTAAATGTAGCATGCTTTCGAGAACACACTGAAGAAATATTTATTAGGACTGTTTTGTAATTATTTGATAGAAATGTTCAAGCTTCTACCTTCTTCATCCCCCCTCTTGATGACTTCATCATCAGTCTCATTGCTTCTATTGGCTGAGGAGATGTGATGACACGTCGGAAGCAGAGGAAAAGACTATAAAACCGCCACTCTTACTCTATTCAGGCATACAGTACAAACAATCTGACTTCCGAATGAGGATATTTAACTACCATCCAGCACAATAGAGACTAAGCCTTCCACAATTTACAGCCTGCTACTATGTGTAAAGGATTAACATCGATGCCCAACTGCTGTTTGGAAAGGTAGGTCAAGATTTCACGAATAGTGTTGGATTACAAGAAGAGTAGTGGAGCTATGTCGTTGTATTTCTAGATTTTCTTTTTTGTTGCTGAACAGATTACATTTATTTTAAATGAAACAAATATGCAGGAGTTGGCACTTTGATTCCATGATACCATTGGGCAGGTTTGGCATTTGGATGAACTCAAATCACAGGCAAATTAGATTTAACCTTCACTATATTCTTTTCACAGGGCCAAGGAGCTGAAAGCAAGGCTGCAAAACATTTTGCAAAGGTCAGAGTGGAGTCTTTTCTGCTGTAAAATGGGGAAAAACAGGTAAGATAACTGTCTTGTACTCCACATCACATCAGTGTTCTTTGTTCAAATTTGAAGAAATCTAACAATGCACCATTTATTTTAGACCAACCCAGGAGGAATGCCTGAGGTGGAAAGGGTCATTTGAGCAACTCCTGTCTAACAAATGTAAGTGCATTTTTTTTCTTCAGCAGTTACATCATTTCAAGTGGGGAATTGGACCATAAACAAATGAATGAATGTATTTTGTCATTACAACTGTATATGAATGCATTTTGTACCATTAGTAATTCAATATCCTCTCTTTCCAGATGGCCTCTGCGCTTTCACTGCCTTCTTATTGTCTGAATTCAGTGAAGAGAACATTGCATTCTACTTTGCATGTGAGGATTACAGGGGTACAAAATCTCTCGACAAACTACCTGCTAAAGCTCAAAAGATCTACAATGAGTTCATCAGCAGTGATGCACCCCGGGAGGTACATAAAATATATCACATTGTTTCATGCAATTGTGATATTTTAGGCAGCATGGGAGAAACTCTTTGCTTACATCAAAGAAGCCCCAAACACTAATTTGTTTCTGTCTCAATGTCCTATTTTCCAGATTAACATTGACCATGAAACTCGTGACATCACCAAAGCCAACATGCATTCCCCATCACCTTGCTGCTTCGACCAGGCACAGCACCGCATTTACATGCTCATGGCCAAAGACTGCTACCCACGTTTTTTGCGCTCGCAAGCTTTCAGGGATATTGTCCGTCAAGCCAAGCCGAGCACCAAGTCCACAAAACAGCCCCAGCTGCGGAAGAACCCATGAGTTGTAAATGTTGCTTGTATGTAGAAGTAAAAGTACAGTGTATCCTTTCAGACCCTTCACTCTGAAAGCTTAACTGGTAAAGAAAAATGGGATTTGTTTTCCATGTCAGGAATGTCAATAAATAGTAAGACTTTGGAAGGTGGCTTGAAAAGTCCTAAGAAAATGAAAGGCTACCTAATGGGAAAGCACTTTTATCCTATTTGCCTGATGGGATTTTGTTGTTTCTAATATTTATGTCATTGTTGAAAACTGTTTGGGAAAAGATGTATTTATTATAAAGATTTTTTGTTTAATTATCTGTATTTTTTTTCTTGAAATTTTACAAAATAATCTGTGATTTACTGTGCAATATTATAAATGATACCCATATAATTATCCTCACTAGGGTCGCAGAGGGTGCTGGAGCTCAAACCAAACATTGCTGTGCAATGTGAAACAAATGAAATAATCAACTGAAGACATCATCACCTTTGGCAAGCAGACTAGTTCCAGCCTCACAAAAAGAAACTCCTCAGAATTAAGATTTATCCATTTTCTGTACCGATTGTACTCATGGGAAGTGTGGGTAAACTTATCAATGCAACAAAATTACAACATTACTTTGGTGGGATAGCAACAAATGCCACCTCGGTGATTTCCGTGGAAATTGAATTTTTCACTATTACTACTCTTTTATTGAATGACTTCAAACATTTGTTAATAACACCTACGAAGATAACCCAAACAATAACTGACAGCTAATGAACGAACAAACCACTGTGGTATAGTGGGGCAAATAAGTATTTAGTCAACCATCAATTGTGCAAGTTTTCCTACTTTAAAAGATTAGAGAGGCCTGTAATTGTTAACATGAATAAACCTCAACCATGAGATACAGAATGTGGAAAAAAAATAAAATCACATTGTTTGATTTTAAAAAAAATCAAATTAGAGTTAAAATATGTATTCGGTCACCTAAGAGGTCTGACGTCTAAGGAGGTCTCCAATCGTTACCACTATCAATAGCATCTGTTTAACTCATTATCGGTATAAAAGACACCTGGCCACAACCTCAGCCTTTCCCACTCCAAACTCGACTATGGCCAGACCAAAGAGCTGTCGTAGGGAACCAGACAAAATTGTAGACCTGTACCAAACTAGGAAGACTGAATCTGCAATAGGTAAAACGCAGTGACAGGCCGTCAGTGCCTTCAAGCCTTCTCTGCTCGCCTGAGAAATATCGGAATCATATATTATGTTTTGTCCATCAATACTTATTTAATAATTCCAAATTGTCTGTTAACTTCCTTTCATTGCTTTTCCCCCTGGTTGCACTGCTACCAGATGTGTGTTTTCATATTGAAGCATTAAACCTCTCACATATCAGCCATTATTTGTTGCCAGGATCAGAAATATTCCTCAAGGCCTTCACAATCAGTTCTGCAGATTCTGTTGCATTAAACAAGCGTTGATAATACTGTTGCTTCAACCAATCAGAATTCGATTTGGTGACACCAATGCCTTCTCACAGGCGTAGGGATACGTCATTGCTTTCACCAACCATGATTGCACTGCTTCCAGATGTGTGTTTTCATATTGAACCATTTAACCAATCACATTTCAGCAAGACTGTTGCTTTAACCAATCAGAATTCGATTTGGTCCCACCAAGGACTTCTCGCGGGCATAGGGATACGTCAGTGCTTTCCCACAGGCGTAGGAATACGTCATCGCTTTCACCAACTCTGATATACTGGTACACTTGTCAGAGCTACCAAACTGTATCTGGAGTGAGCTGCACAAGCAGATATATTGTTGTGATGATTTAATAGCGGTATTGTCAACCCGCAATGGCTGAAGGAGGAGAAGAAATTGATTTGTTTGCAGATTTACTGTCAAAGCCATTTTCAAGACGGACTTTAAAAAAAAAAGCTGGCCATCATTAAGAAAGATCGGATACCTCCAAACGACAGGACAGGCTCAACTTTCAGCATTAGCTTCGATCGCAATAGAAAAGAAGGAGGAAAGAAAGCAGGATGGATATTGTGTACAGTTAATAATGATTTTTCGTGAATAAAATATGGCTATATTCCTAAATAATATTTCAATTGTATAAAATTGTTTTTGAGGGTTGGCTTTAGTCCAATAGCTGAAGGCAAAATTCACGGAAATTTACGGACCGCCACCGCTGAGAACATTAAAATTCAAAGGGGTGTTGGAAAAACATTTGAAGCATCAAATAAGGGCTAATGTGAGTTATTTAATTTGTTTAAATTAAAATGGCAATTCTGCTTTTTTGACATTGTTTAGTTAGGTATTCATTTGATCCGAATCCAAATTGGAGGTGAATGTCTAGTTTGTGTATTCAGATGTCATTAGTACATAATAGAGGTTATGTTGTTCAGGCAACAGCTGGCACAGGGCTGGTGCATAATGAAACACTTAAAAGGCTGCTTCTATGTACGGTTACCCCCTGACATTTGGTCTCGATGAGAGTATGGCAATGATCGCACGAATTACTGATTTGACTGTTCTCTGTATGGGCAAGAAAGAGAGGGTCTGCTAAAAAGTTTATCCTTGATTAAAATATATATATTGCCGAGTGTTTGGTTTAGGCAAGGGGTAAACCTCCAGAGAGAAAAGCGAATCCACCAGTGATTTACAAACTTCCTATGCCCATTATTGGCTGAGAGGCTGACTTCAAAACAGAGTAATTTTTCATAGACCACCATTAAATTTCAGCAATTTCAACTTCAAAATCACGCTGGCGAAAACTTTGAATTTGGTCTGTATGGCAAAAACGTGTTTCATGACAATTGTAGAGGGCCTGATTTTTTTTTTTTGGTACCACAATCATTAAGTTGCCATCTATATGTTAAAGTGGCACTATATTTTGTTGATGTTTTGTCACCTTAATTTAAGGATTTATTTATTCTTCATATTTATTTAAATCTCATTTCCCCAGGTTTGCACAAAAAGTGTCCATAAGGTTATTTTTCTGAACGTTTAGTTCATTTGGTGGAGGATGGATTTTGTGTACTGATAAAATATTTTTGGTGACTAAGATATGCCTATATTCCTAAATAATATTTCAATTGTATGAGGTTACTATTGATGCTTTTTTATATCTGTCACAGCAGACGGAAAAGCCATTCAGAGAGTGATCATCACCTCCCAGATGATCATCGGCTGCTCTCTGCACTCAGTGGATGACATTACCAGCCCTCAACAGAACTCCACTTAAGGTTTTATCGCCATAGAATTGTTTTTGAGAGTCGGATTGATTCAGATGTAGAATTAAAGGCATCCGATCGAAATTCACAGTCCACCATTGGTTTCTTTATGCTACTCCTGGACATTTTTTTTAACCATTCAGAACACTTCCAGTCCTTATCATCAGCTCCAGATAATTGATGGATTGTGCGAATACACTTGGAAGAATGTTTCTGCATATTTTCAACCCCAGCCTCAGTCTGCAGAAGGTCCCAACCTTGTGTGGTCTTCCTGGATGTGGTTCCAGTTTTCCCAGGTCTACATTGTCTTCTCCCATATCTCTGATTGCTACTGCTACAAACTGAATTTCCCGAATACGGGATGTATAAAGGTTAACCCAATTTAATCTATTCTAATTGATTACAAAACCATTATGAAATGGAACAAAAATTATGTGGTGTCATACCTTGTGTGCTTTTGGGTGTGACACCACTAGGGGTAAAAAGAAGATCCCTATCACTTTGAATATCCCTTAACATTACTTTTTGGATGGTAACAGGGATTTAGAGATTTTTGACTCCATAAATGATCCAAGAACACCCCTCATTAACCTATATTGATAGCTGAGGCAATAATTTTTTGACAACAAATGACAACAAAAAACAATCATTCAACATTTTTGTAGTTTATATATCTGTATATATCTATATTCTACTGATGCGAACATATTAAAGGGAAATATTGTTAGGTGTAAGGTTTCAACATAATATAGCTACACACCACAGTTTTTTAGGACTGTGTTTTTGCAGGTGTGCTTTTTTTCCTTAAGTTGTGATCATCTGTACACAACAGTTGTGCACAACATTTTGCTATACCAGCCAGCATGTCGCATTTGAAGTCCCATTTGAGAGGTGGCAAACATGCGGCTCTCGATTCGCACGCGGCTTCCATTCAAAATTAACTCTGCCCTGTTCTCCTTTATGGCATGCTACACCTTAAGGATCGTTGATATTTTGGAGGTGCTTTCAAAATAAATAGTCTTTTTCCACAGATGATATGCGGGATGTGAAATTCCCTTGAAACAAAAAAGGAAATGGCAAGACTCTTCCTCAAAGATTTGGCACAGGTTTTCATTCCAACCCATAAAGGGGACACCTTTTCACCAGTCTGGTGTCATTCAAGTGCACTCAGTGGATTGCAGCAACGTGCTTCTTGTTTTCTGCAGAAATCTCATTGGTTAAAGTGCCTTTGCTGATTTGGTTGCAACAAAAACCTGCACCCACAGCAGGCCTCAAGGACTAGTTAGACCACCCCTTACATAAGGCATCATGACACTCAGGGGCGGTCCGTACATTTTTCTAGTAGTGCCTACAGCTATCAGAATCAATTCAACCATCGAAAACTATTTTATGGCTATAAAACCTCTGCTGCAGCTACAGCTGCGACACAAAAAAATAATCAATAATAACCTCACACACTTGAAATATTATTTAGGAATATAGCCTCTTTATTTTCTGTCGCCATCGAAGCTAATGCTGAAAGTTGAGCCTGTCCTTTTGTATTTCTCACATAGGCTTGCTTGGTTTGGAGGTGTCCGACCTTTGTGCAGCTCTCTCCAGATACAGTTTGGTAGCTCTGGCTAGTCCACTCTATCACTAGCCAATCATGGTTGTTGAAAGCAATGACGTATCCCTACGGCGGTGAGAAGGCATTGGTGTCACCAAATCGAATTCTGATTGGCTGAAGCAACAGTATTATCGACGCTTATTTAATGCAGCAGAACCTGCAGAACTGATTGTGAAGGCCTTCAGGAAGATTTCTGATCCTGGCAACAAATAATGGCTGAAATGTGAGAGGTTAATTGATTCAATATGAAAACACACATCTGGAAGCAGTGCAACCCGGGGGAAATCAATGAAAGGAAGCTGACAGACAATTTGGAATTATTAAAGTATTCATGGACAAAATATAATTAACATCCGTCTGTGATTCAGATATTTCTTAGGCCAGCAGAGAAGGCCGTGAAGGCCCTGACGACACACCACTGATGGCACTTTATATGATATTTGGAGCACCCATTCTCCCTCTATTGTATATTCCTGCTGAGAGAATAAGCGTTGCCCTGACTTCCACTATTTTTCACTCCCATTTTTTCTGTCTTCTGGTTGCAAGTTTCAACGTAGATGTATAGATTTTTATAAACTTTTTTTTGTTATGGGGTTTTCGTGAAAAATATGCGACGTAGTGAAGCTGCGGAGTGAAGAAGGATCAAAATATTTGGTTTTTCCACCCCCTGGTGGTAAAACGTTTGTGTCACAACCAATGTTCCCTCAAATTTTTGGTTTGTCAAGACCACCTCCCTGAGCACACTGACTACCATTGTGAACAAGATTATCATTGCTCGCTATGGGCACACACCAGTATCACACTGCCATAAGCAGGTACATGTCTACTACACATAAATAATTTAGTAATAATAAAATGTAGGATTAATATCTATAAATGGGCGGCCCGGCAGATGAGTGGTTTGTGCGTCGGCCTCACAGCTCTGGGGTCCTGGGTTCAAATCCAGGTCAGTCCACCTGTGTTGAATTTGCATATTCTCCCTGGGCCCAAGTGGGTTTTCTCTGAGTACTCCGTTTTCCTCCCACATCCCAAAACAATGCTTTGTAGGCTGATTGGACACTCTAAAATTGCCCCTAGCTATGGGTCTGAGTGATCATGGCATATTGTCCGTCTCCTTGTGCCCTGCGATCGGCTGGCCACCGATACAGGGTGTCCCCCGCCCCTGGCCCAAATTCAGCAGGGATAAGCTCCAGCAGCCCGAGTGATAAAGTGGATAGAGCGGTTCAGAAAATGAATGAAAAAATATCTATGAATAAAACATCATCATAAATGTCATTAGAATATGCACAAATCCGACTTAATTTTTACTTAATTTTACACATATGACATCTTCAATGTCCTTGCTGATGGAATGAGATTTTCACTCAAAGACTCTCTCGATATATGGCCACATTCATTCTTTCCTTTCCACAGCTTAGTCGTCCTGGAGCATTTGCAGAAAAAGCCCCAAAGCATGATGTTTCCACCCCCATGTTTCACAGTGTGTATGGTGTTTTTCAGATGCAATTCAGTATTCTTTCTCCTCCAAACACGAGAACCCATGTTTCTACCAAAATGTTCTATTTTGGGTTCATCTGACCATAACACATTTTCCCAGTCCTCTTCTGGATCATCCAAATGCTCTCTAAGGAACGGCAGACGGCCTTTATGTGTACGGGCTTCAGCAGGGGGACACGTCTGGCAGTGCAGGATTTGAGTCCCTGGTGGCGCATTGTGTTACTGATAGTAGCCTTTGTTACTGTGGTCCCAGCTCTCTGTAGGTCATTTAATAGGTCCCTCCTTGTGGTTCCGGGATTTTTGCTCACCGTTCTTTTTATCATTTTCACGCTACAGGTTGAAATCTTGCATGGAGCCCCAGATTGAGGGAGATTATCAGTGGTCTTGCATGTCTTCCATTTTCTAATAATAGCTCCAACTATTGCAAAATCAGTCTTCCCAGCCTGATGACTGTCAACAATTTTGTCTCTGGGGTCCTACAACAGCTCTTTGGTCTTGTCCATAGTGGAGTTTGGAATGTGAGAGACTGAGGTTATGGACAGGTTTCATTTATACTGAAAGAGTTATTATGCTTTTATTAATAATGAGGTCGGTCCGTCCACTCTTATTTGTTTTTTGTATTTTACGACCCTTCTATCCTTTTGGAAATTATATTTGAATATTTTTTTAATACATTCCTTTTTACTTTACTTTGTACTTTATACTAATGAGTATGTTAATACTTTAGACTTTTTTTCTGTTCATATTTCATATGTACTGTTAACGGGTGCAGTTTTTATATGTATCGTATCTTGTGCTGACCCAGCCCATCTGTCAAATTTTTATAGTCACTGTGGCCGCCGGGCCGAAAAGTTTGCCCACCCCTGGTCTAGGGTGTAGTCTGCCTTTTGCCCAAAGACAGCTGGGTTAGTCTCCAGCAACTCCCACAACCTTTACAAGGATGGGCGGTATGGAAGATTAATGAATGAAAGGTACACAAAGAAAGAATTCAGTACAGTGTGAAGTAGAAATTGGGATTTTTTTTTCAAATATGGTGACAGACACTTGAGTTGAAGCTCATTTTGATGAGAGCTGAGACGCCGTGGTGGAAGTTATATGTTGCAGTAAAAAAATACACAAATCAAGGTCACTATATGCCTAAGAATCTTGTGAAAAGGTAAGCAGGCATTAATTTTATAGCCATTTTGGTGCCTTTGGCAAACTTTAATGCAAAGCACCATCTCATATGCAAGACAAACATACAATACAACAACAACATAGACAGGGCAATTGTAAATGCTTGTTAGAGCATATAAACAAGAGAGGTGAGGGTGCCTGGAGGAGGGAATGAACAAAAATATGACACTCCAAGCATGGGAAAGTTCCAAATGCAGTTCCCTGGTGGAAGGAAAATATTAAAATATCTAGTAACCCAAAGTTCCTCTGAGGTCACATCCTCTGTCTTCTCAGATTCACACTGTTCAATGTTATTTTAAAAGGTTGTAATATGACATTAAAACTGATTTTGAATTGCCATATGATTTCAATCCGTGGACTTTCTAAATTTGGTTGAATTAAAGTTAAATTAAATTTGTGTTACAAACAGCGAGATGCCTCTTTTTTAATTCTTTAATCAGTATTCCAGCCTTGATATAGTGTATTTTCTGATTTCTTGGAATTTCAAAAATACTGGTGACAAAAATCTATAACTACTTTTGTTGGCGGGCTATTTGTGAAATCCCGAGTAATTTTTCAACTCTAAAAATACATAGGGTAGTAATGAGTGCATAAGGTCACATCTACTTAATGAATCATACAATTGAATAGATTTGTGTAGACAGTAAGGGTCAAATGTTGTTTTGCTGCCCATGAAAAAAGGAATGGTTTTATGCTAACATTGACATCCTGATGTTGAGCTGCGTATGCCATCATAATATAATTAAAATCACGAATTCTGAAGTTGCATTATTGTATTTAAATAATAAGTTCATCTATACAGATCTTCAAATTACAGGATAAACAAGAGTTGTTCATTGCTCTTTTATTTCTTTGAACTTCGGCCATAACATTTTATCAGCGTCATGCCTGATGTCTTCTTCGGAAAACATGAAGCAAGTGCTGTCTGGTATGTCTCTTCCAACGTCATCATTTGTGAGAAATATTCACCGCACAGTGAATTAATGGCATTTTATAAGAATTTCAATTTCACAGTCGTCTTAAAACTTTCACCCCTATAGGTCAAAAGTCCACTTTGGTTGTTTTGAAAAATATGTTTTAAAAAAGTGTCTTTTAAAATGAAACGCTTAGAACATGGGTGGGCAAACCAATCCTCGAGGGCCACTGTGGGTACATGTTTTTGTTCCAAACAATCCAACACAGACACTTTACCTAATGTTATTTCTGCAAAAAACAAGAAGCACCTGTCTGCAATCCACTGATTGCACTTCTAGGAAACCCAATTGGTGAATAGGTGTTCTCTTTGTGGGTTGGAATGAAAACCTGCACTGACTGCTGCTCTTTTTGGAACAGTTTGCCCACCCTTGGCTCAGACCTTGGTCCAAAACAATAAACCTGATCAATGTGGATAAATGCTATTTTTGATTCACGCAAAATGACTACATCATATAGATACTTTGTTATCAAGAAAGAAAAAGGTGTGTCTTCCAAAGTGAGGCTTTGAAAAATAGCTGTTTACCAGCCAACCAACTTTTGAATGAGATTCATTTGGAATTGTTTGCATCCCGTCTTATTTGCTCAACCGCTTTTTCCTCACCAGGGTCGCATTCAGTCCTGGAGCCCATCCCAGCTGACTTTGGGCCAGAGGTGGGGGACACCCTGAATTGATGGCCAGCCAATCGCAAGGGGCATGGAAACAATCCACACGCGCACTCATACCTAGAGGCAAGTTAGAGTGTCCAATCAGCCGAACATGCATTTCTTTGGAATGTGGGAGGAAACCAGAGTACCCGGAGAAAATCCACACAGGCCTAGGGAGAATATGCCAACTCCACACGACAACACACTCGTAACAGAAACCGGAGTACCCGGAGGAAACCCACCTAGGCCCGGCTAGAACATGCAAACTTCACACAAGTTGACTGCCCTGGATTTGAACCCAGTCTCCCGCTGTGAGGCCGACGCGCTAACAACTCAATTGTTAAGCTGCCCTGATTTTCATCCACTAAACACAAAACATATGGTAGCTGAAGAATTTAACTCATCATTAAGACTCATCGAAACATAACTACATACATTTTGAAAAAGCAAAACGAAATACCAGCTGAAAAACTGTTTTTGGAAAATAATCATGTTGGCAGTGGTTAGTGCATTGGCCTCACACTTCTGGGGTCGAGGGTTCGATCTTCACTCTGTGGAGTCTCATGTTCTCTCTGGTCTTGCGTGGGTTTTCTCCAGGTACTCCAGTTTCCCCCCACATCCCAAAAACATGTGTACTAGGCTGGTTGACCACTTTAAATTGCCCCTGGGTATGACGGTGAGCATGAATGGTTGTCTACCTCCTTTTGCCTTGTAATTGGCTAGCCACCGATTCAGGGTGTCCCCGCCTGGTGCCTGTAGTTCAGTGTTTCCCCAAACCAATGTGCCACGACAAACTGGTGTGTCTTGTGTAATGGTCAGGTGTGCCACGGGAAATTGCAAGTCTTACATACTCTCTCTCTCTCTCTCTCTCTCTCTCTCTCTCTCTCTCACGAAATCAAAAATAAATTTAATTTCACATTGACCTCTGGTATAGATTGTTTTCTCTGAAAAAGTAATTTTATTGACTTCCCTAAATTAGAATGATAAATAATTTCAACTTTTTTCCCCCTTGAACCTGCAAAAGAGAAGCCTGTCACATTTCAAATATTTGTTGTAGAGTTTCCCATCCTATGTGTAAGAACTCGTTTAATAGGAAAAGTTATTCCAAATAAACATCTTAATGAAAACAATTTATAGGGCTGTGGGAAGAGCTGTGTAATTTCCTCTTGCATTTTTCCTGGCTGGAATCCCTGAGAATCTAGACACGTATTAATCACCCGATCCCGTGTCAGCAATTTGGAAAAGCCAATTCGAGAATAAAGGATGAAAGACATTTCCAGATGAAAAGATATATCAATAATTGGATAGTGTCAATTGTTTTGTTATACAAAATTCCACTGAATCTCTCGGGTTGCCATGAATGTGTATTTCTTTAAAGATGCAGGAAAGCCGAAGTTATCCTATTTTCTCTGTATCTGGAAAATAGCCTAAAAAACTGAATTAATCTTAAACAAAAGTGTGAAAAGGTCAAGCGAAAAAATCTTGCATCTCACTCAACTAGGCAGGTTGGCAGGGTTCAGTTACATAGAGAGAAATATAATGTGTTTAACCGATATTGAGTTATAGGGCGCAGGAACCCATGACAAGGTTGTGGCCTTATTAAATTCTTGTTAGTTTTGCAACAGAGTATTGTACTATAGAAAAAAATAAGAAATTTCCCGAATACGGGGAGAAATAGAGTTCTAATCTAATGTCTGTGGAATGTGTTGTTTAAATTATAACCATAGTGGAGTATTTATTAAAAAGCGTAAAGAAAAGTTTCTTCTTGAAAATACCCAAGAGAATAGGGTTTCATGACAATATATGAAACAGTTACTGTTCCTTATATAGCAGGGGTGTCAAACTCCCTTTGGTCTGCGGGCCGAATACAGCTCAATTTGAGATCAAGCGGGCCGGACCAGTAAACAATTGCAAAATTACCTAGAACTAACAATAAGCCCACTTTTTTCCTTTGCATTAGTCAATAATACTAAAAATTAGTGCAAAGAATGAGTAAATTGTCAAAATGTTTATTAACAGAATTTTCCTTTTACATTATGAACAATATATTATGAACAACCTTTTACCAGGTCAAAGTGGTCCTAGTTCCGCCGCAGTGTTGCTTTCATGTTGTCTACACATACTAAAACACTGCCCCTCTTAGCGGATAGTACAGAGCTACAAATGTTAAAGAAAATTCATATTTTTTTATACAATGCAGCTTTCTTCCCCAGGCCGTACCAAACCACCAGACGGGCCGGATCCAGCCCGCGGGCCGTATGTTTGACACCACTGATATATAGTATTTATAGTTTAAACTCTTCTCTTTGCTCGGAATATTTTGATATTGGAATGAGTATGTTTTAGGTATGCTTTATTTATCTATCAATAACAATGTGGCGAATGTTGACATAACAATAAAAACAACTAGCAAAAACGCTGATGTAGAACTCTGTTTGCTCATGTGGGTATTTTTTTGCTCCCCGCACAAATGGGTCCAGGTTTTATTTGTGGAGAAGGTGGAATAACTCAAATGATTCATTGATATTGTCGGCAATGCAATTGACTAGCCCAGACATGGACAAACTGAGGCCTGCGGGCCACATCCAGCCCGCAAGGCGTTTTAATCCGGCCCGCCGACGTTGTCCAAATAATGTTTTTTTATTCGTATTTTCTATTTTTTTTTTGCCCAAATGGCACCGTCACCTGGAAGCCAGTGGCAGTGGCTGTGTCCACTCTTATTTGTTTTTCGTGTTTCACAGCCCATCTATCTTTTTTTAATTACATTTTAATATTTCTTAATACATTCATTTTGACTTTACGTTTTACTTTATACTTTTTACTTTAATGATGAGTGATGAGTATGTTAATGATTTAGTCCCTTTTTCTGTTTATGTTTCATATGTACTGTTAACAGATGCAGTTTTTTTTTGTATCGTATCTTGTGCTGACCCGGACCATCTGTCAAATTTTTAAAGTCAATGTGGCCCCGGGCTGAAAAGTTTGCCCACCCATGGACTAGCCCAACAGATTGTATTTCTAAAAATGTATTAGTTACATTTTCATGATCTAAAACAACTTGGATTTCTCTCTGTTATTTTATTTTATTTTATTTTGTTTTGTTTTCTTTCTAATAATATCTAACCTCACGGGCCGGCAATTGAGTGGTTAAGGCATCGACCTCATAGTTCTGGGGCCGAGGATTTGATCGCAGGTGGGTCTTCACAGTGTGGAGTTTGCATGTTCTTTCCGGGCTTGTGTGAGTTTTTTCCAGGTTTCCTCCCATATTCCAAAAATATGGATGGTAAGATGGTTGAACGCTCTAAATTGCCTAAGTATTAGTGTGAGGATGAATGGTTGTTACTCTCCTCGAACCCTCCGATTGGCTGGCCACCAATTCAAAATGTCTCCGCCTTGTGCCCGAAGTCAGCTGGGATATGCTCCATACCCCCTACGAGGCTTGGTGAGGATAAGAGGGTCAGAAAAATATTTAGTAAATTAATATTCAATTTGTTCCATCTGATGGTGTAGTGGTTCACTTGCTTGACTTCAGTACTGGTAAGGGTGGGATCATTTCCCACTTAATAACTGTGTGATTGCGATTGCGAATGGTAGGATGTCTCTATGCATGCCCTACAACCGACTGTCAACGAGTCTAGGGAAAAGTCCACCTTTTGCCCAAAGTCAGCTGGGATAGGCTCCAGCATCCTGTGACTCTGCCCAGGATAAGCAGTGTTGAAATGAATAAATACTCAATCTCTCTGAGATCTATTTTTGCCTTCTTTTGCCCTCATGAGATGTTAGCATAATTGCTCAATAAATTATCATTTTCATTAGTTGTTTACCTGTTGTTCCCCCTTTCCAGCTATTTTATAAATTTAACCTTCTCTCCGAGTTTTAGTAGGATATATAGTTAAGATATTGTGGACTGTTGGGTTTATTCTGAATTACTATTATACATATATGTGTAGTAATTCATTTCTTTGTTAAATCATTCTTCCTATTGTTCGGCTCGAGGTCATAAACAGCCGCCTGGTCCACTCTCACGTGGACTTCTTATCCAAGAATTGTTTATACTACATCTCACCCAGTATCGGGCTCTGAGGGCTGTTGATCGGGAGGCAGCAAGGACTCGGCATATCTGAAAGGCCACTTTTTCACCCTTCCCAACCTATTGTTTCACTTTCACACTGATTCTGCAGCGCTGTCAAACCCTACAAATACAATATGCAATTATACATATTTGTGTACAATGACAATAAAGCATTCAAGTCAATTCAATCCACAGGATGATTATTAAATTTGAGCATTTCAAGGATTTTATGTATTTCAGTCCACACATTGCTTCTTTCATCTCAGCTAACATAAATGGAAAATGAAGGAGGAACACTATCTTTGACCTTTAAATAATTTATGTTCCCATTTAGTTTAGAATGTTAAAAAATGTGGACTTTGACAATTATATTTAACTTCCTTTCATCATTCAAAGCCCTTTCTCCTCCAGCTTTTCTATGAAAATCTATGAATTTTCTTAATTACCCTCTAGACTTCAGTGATTGCTTTAGCCAGTTTTTAAACTTGACTCTCAACCGCCATCTGTTTTTGGATATTTTTTTACCTTCTTAACCTATGGATGGGGTTGAATTGTTTTCCTCTGCAATCATCAAGAGAATAAAATCATATTCTTGAACTCGGGACTAAATTAGAGGTGTTCAAGTTTCTAGATAGTGGTGTGATATTAAAGTTACTGAACTCCAACCCACCCCCCAGACCGATTGTCACAAAAATTCATGAGCACGTTGATACTTATTTCAACTTCAATCCCTGTGGTTACTCGGGCTTGTAATTTAAATGGCCAGCAAGTAAAGCAGTTGTGCGCTATTCTCCTAGCTGCCAGGATGCTCACTTCCTCATCGAGATTGAAATTATATTTAGTACGTGTAGATGTTCATGTTGATTTTGGTGAGAAGTGTTTTTCTGCTGCAAAATTCATTTCCATTTACTGATAAGTATATTTCAGCATTTTCAATGTGCTTACATTTATGTTTGCTGGCTTGTCACTCAACCAAACATCATCTTTTGTCTTCTTGCACATACACACCCTGCTGATGATCAAGCCTAACAGCTGTGTACACATGCTTCACTCACCAGCAATTACTCGAGATCCTAAACAGTAAACATGTGAGAAAAATAGCATCCAGACAGAAAACAGGATGATCATGGTCAAAAATATATCCAAGATGGCAGCGCGCACGGGTGCAACGGATTGGGTGTTTATCAGGCTTCGATTATTGATGCCTCCAGCCAAATAGCAAGGGTTTGGATCGGTATTCGATTTTTTATGTCTGGGCTCATGTAGCTGAAACGCGGGGAAATCTTCAGGCATTTCAGTAAAAGTTGGCTTGAAGATAACAACAACTGACCTGTCTGATTATTTCCCCCTGTGTTTTAGAGGTATGTTGTTTTGTTATAGAGACCGATTGAGTGTGGGGTTTGCAAGAGACAATAGTTAGCATGTGAGAAAGAACATAATGTTTAGTAAGGTTTGTTTACTTTTTATGTGTGGGCGTGAATGTGCGAGTCTCGGGTGGAGGACATGTCTAGCCTTTAGCAGGCTACCTTCGTCCGCCATTATAGCGTTAGCATGATAGTGCGCAGTATATGACGGTCGTAGCAAAGGAAACTATGCTATTGAGATTTCATGGGCCTCAAGTAGAGCACATGTAATAGCATTAGCAGCATACCCTCGGCCGCCATTACCGTTAGCATTGTGATGTGTATGTGTGTATGAAAGTCGTAGCAATGAAGCTAAGCTATGCTATTGAGATTCCTTTGTTTGGCCTGCTAACTAGCGACGGACTTTGCTAAGTTGGAAAACAAAAGGTAATACAAGTTACAATAGTCATAAGTTATAACCGTTTATGCAACAAGTACAATGTTTTGGGTTATAACGGGTTGTTAATAATTTATATGTATATATATATATATATATATATATATATATATATATATATATATATATATATATATATATATATATATATATGGGTGTTATTGTATATTATGTTTTTGTGTGAACTGATTATATTATTTTTCAGTAAAAGTTGGCTTGAAGATAACAACAACTGACCTGTCTGATTATTTCCCCCTGTGTTTTAAAGGCAAATTAATTGCTAATTCAACACTAGCTAGCCAGACGCTATTGCGAAATGATAGTTCGAAAGGTGTATCAGGGAAAAGCAAGGGAGGGTGGGGGGGGGGGGGGGACTTTGGTTGTACATACACGAGTGGTGCTGCAACAGTAGGATCTTTAACACTCACTACTACCCGGATTTAGAGATCTTGGCAGTGTGATCCGGGCCCTTCTATCTACCCAGAGAGGTAACGATTGTCGTTGTAATGGCTGTTTACATCCCACCGGTTGCTAACGTTGGCATGGCACTTAGCCACTCCGATGGAGTCTTTATTGTTGCTGTTGACTTCAAAAAAGCATATTTAAAGACTGTTATGCCTAAGTTTATCCATTACGTGAAGTGTCACACCAGAGGAGATATCCATGTTAGACCATGTTTATTCTAATATCAAACATGCTTATAGAGCCACACCCCTCCCTCACCTTGCTGGTTCCGACCATCTCTGCCTGTCCCTCACCCTCTCATACACTCCACGCCGGAGGCGAATAAAGCCACAAATAAAGATGATAAAAACATGGCCCGAGGACGCCCTTTCTCAGCTGCAGGGCTGTTTTCCACACCATTTGTGAACTTTTTGAACACTACAAGCTCCAGTTCTACACGGACACGGTACTTTCCCCCATCAAAAACTGTACGGACAACGTCACAGTTAATAAACGGATACAGGTTTTTCCTAACCAAAAACCCTGGATGGCCATCGAGACACAGGCACTCATCAAATGCCGTAACACTGCCTTCAGGTCAGGGGACAAGGTACAATACAGCTCTGCCAGACCAGAGCTGAAGAGAGTCATTGAAAAAGCCAAGATAGTATATACAAGGAATATTGAAGAGCACTTCACAGGAAAAAACTGAATCATTTCTTAGCCCGCTTTGAGACTGACAAATCAGACCCAGTCTTAACACACCCACCACCATCCTGCAGCAGTACACTGCAGCTTCAGGAACATAAAGTGAGACAGGTACTGCGGACTGTGAACACCAGGAAGGCTGCTGGCCTTGACAGAGTACCTGGAAATGTGCTCAAAGCCTGTGCTGACCAGCTGACTGGGGTTTTCATAAAGATCTTCAATTGTTCCCTGAAACACTCTATCATCCCATCCTGCCTGAAATCTGCCACCATTATCTCTGTCCCTAAGAGCCAAACATTGACAGCCTGAATGATTATAGGCCTGTTACACTTACGCCGGTGATCATGAAGTGCTTTAAAAAGTTGGTCGCCTACCATATCAGGGATACAATCTCTCCTTCAATTAACCCTCACCAGTTTGCCTATAGAGCAAATAGGTCCACTGAAGATGCCATAGCCGTAGCTTATACACAGCACTGAGCCACCTGGAGCACTATGGGAACTACATGAGGATGCTTCATTGACTACAGCTCAGCCTTCAACACTATATACCGGTCATTCTGGCTGGAAAACACTCCCACCTTGGACTATCCTCTTCCATCTGCTACTGGATTTAGTACTTCTTAACCAACCATCCGACTTGGTCCCCACCTCTCTTCCTCCATTACACTGAGCACTGGCTCCCCTCAAGGCGGTGTACTGAGTCCTCCTCTGTACTCCCTTTACATATACGACTGTACACCGACCCACCAGTCTAACTCCATCATCAAATCTGTGGTCGGACTAATCTGGGGGGGGGGGGGGGGGGAGTCTGCTTACAAAGATGAGGTTAACAAACTGTCTTCGTGATGTTTGGGGAGTTTGCATAGACAGGCTCCAGTCCTTCAAATTTCTGGGGGGCCACATCGTGAACAAGCTCTCCTCGTCTACCAACACCACAGCAGTGGTGAAGAAGGCCCAGAAACGACTCAATTTCCTGAGGGTACTGAGGAGGAACAACATGGACACTAAGCTTCTGGTAACCTTCAATAGAGCCACCTGGCATCCAGGCATACTGCATTACAGTGTGGTATGCTGGAAACACAGCAGCAGACAGAAAAGCCATGCAAAGAGTGTTCAAATCAGCACCGCCCAGAAGATCATTGGCTGCTCTCTGCCCTCACTGGATGACGTTGCCAGCCCTTGCTACCTCAGCAGAGCCAGGAACATTGTCAGGGACCAATACCACCCTGGTCACAACCTGAACCAGTTGCTGCCAGCAGAACTCTGAAATTGCGTTAACACGACACACAATCCCTTCTGTGCGATAACTTCGGGGTGTGCAATAAAAATGTGCAATATCTTAGATTGTGCAACATTTTAGAATTAACCTAGCCGGGATGTGACTTTTATATTAATATTTATGTTTTTTACTGGGAAAACGCACTTTGTGGATTATCACCACCAATTTTGTTAGAAGATGCGATGTGATTTGATTTGATTTGTTTTTAATTTGATTTGAAATGGTAGTACTGGGACATTAAAAATGAATTCTGAAAAATCCAAAACAATTGTTTCATATTTTTTGTATTATTTCTGGTCTATTATTTATATCCAAAATGTGACAAAATTTTGAAAAAATCTGAAAGTAGATTTTTATAGGTTAGTTCATAATCACATTGAATTTCCGTGTCTTTAAGGGCTGAAGCAAATGTTCTGTGCCACAGCGGAATGCAATATACTCCTTGTGTGTATGCTTTCTATTGTGCTATTAGTTCAGAAAATGGAGCAAGAATTATTAATAATGTATTCAAAGTAGAGCTGGGCGATATGAGAAAAAAAGTTTATCACGATAAAAATAATCAGTCGATATCGATTATTATCAGGATAACTATCATCTTTGAGTAAGTATATAAGTTACTTTTAAAAATAAGATATCGCCCTCCTTACACTAGGAAAAGTAAATGATAAAACGTGCAGAAATTTGGACAGGCGTCTTTATTTTTATAAATTTGCTTTCAAACTAAAAGTTGCTGTGCAATATGCTTTGGCAAGCAGATTATTTTAAGACTCACAAAAATCTAAAGTGTAATTTTACCTAACATATGGCCATTTAGAAAAAGAATAAAATAGAACAAAATTGAAAGTAGGAACTTAACTTATCATATATATATATATATATATATATATATATATATATATATATATATATATATATATATATATATATATATATATATATATATATATATATATATATATATATATATATATATATATATATATATATATATATATATATATATATATATATATATATATATATATATATATATATATATATATATATATATATATATATATATATATATATATATATATATATATATATATATATATATATATATATAATATAAAATATTTAATGATTTCCTTTCTGAGAAAAACGTTCGAATGAACATTTTTAAATCTAATGTCTATGTTTTTTTATCACATTTTTGAAAACAAAAATGTTGTTTTTTCAAAATGAAAATAATTTAATAAAATGTTTACTCTTTCTATTAACTGGTTTTTAATGAATAATTTAATATTTCCCAGGTATTTTTTAAAAAAGTAAATACCAAATAAAATTAAATATAATAATCTTTGCTATCGAGGGACTCTGGCAGATTTTTGGCCAATTTTTAATATCTAAAAATTATTTATTGATCACCAGAAAAGTCAATTCTTTCGGGGATTGATTGTGGCACCTTATCTGCCTGACATATTTGAGTCGCTTTGAATAAAACCGGAAATACTGCATGTATGTGACAAAAAAAATAGTTTGACAACCTTAAAAAGGGGTCAAAAGTGGGAGAGGTTGAAGAAGGATGTTTGGGTTGGATATTTATCTTTTTTAAATGGGCGAGTCCAATCCTTATTATTGAAGACTGAATGAGTGCCTATACACACTGGAAAAATAATCTGCATTCCATTCTGCCCAATAAGCATTGTCAAGTTCTTTTCCAGTTTCTTCAAATTTTGCCCCAAACTTGAAAAAAGGGGCCCCAATCTTCTCCCAAGAACAACTCAAGTCCTTCCAGTTTGCAGTTTTATTGAAGATTTTCAGTGATAGCTTATTGTTGGAAGGGTTACCTATTGTTGCTGCTGATAGTTGTTGTTGTTGTTAGGCCACCCAGGCGCCTAGGGGTTACCCTCAGCCGCGCTAGAGCTGCCACTGGAACGCGGATTAGTTCATCCGGGGGGTAGCCGGAGGTGTGGGGCAGTCGAATATCTCTGGCTGGATGAAATACGTAGGGTGCCACGTTCCTAATTGGCAGCTCTGGGTGGTATTTGTTGGATTCGAAGGCTGCGGCGGGCTGCCTCTCAGGAGACACCTCGTGAAGGTTCCAACTTTGTCTCCCTGTTGCTGCTGATTTGTTGTTGTTGTTGTTAGGCCACCCAGGTGCCTAGGGGTTACCCTCAGCCGCGCTAGAGCTGCCACTGGAATGCGGATTAGTTCATCCGGGGGGTAGCCGGAGGTGTGGGGCAGTTGAATTTCTCTGGCTGGATGAAAAACATAGGGTGCCACGTTCCTGGTTGGCAGCTCTGGGTGGTATTTGTTGGATCCGATGGCCGCGATGGGTTTAGGATTAGGTTGAAAACCAGTTGTGTGTGATCAGGTCTGAAGTGTATTTCTGGTTGAGTATCATGTCTTGTTTCAAGGCTGGACTTATATAGGGATCATGACTTATGAACTCAGGCAGGAAGTGAGGCAAGGTGAGTCTGATTGGGTTTTGTCTGCCCCCTGTTGGTCTGGAGGGGTAGCAGACATGTCCTCTCCATAGTTGACTTGACAGGCATTAAAAAGAATTAATAATCAAATCTAAATCAAATCAAAAGCCTCTATTGTCATCATACACAGCTGCCTATAACGAAATGGGTGATGCTACTCCACAAAGTGTGTTTTCCCAGTATAAAAACATAAATAGTAAAATAAAAGTATCAAAAGTCACATCCCGGCTAGGTAAATTCTAAAATATTGCAGTCTAAGATATTGCACATTGTTATTGCACACACCGAATTTATTGCACCGAATTGATTGTGTGTCGTCCTAACGCAATTTCAAAGTCCTGATGGCTGTGGTAAAAAAACTGTCCTTAAGTCTATTTGTCCACGCCTTGTGAGACCTGTAGCGTCTGCCAGCGTGCAGCAGCTGGACCAGGTTGTGACCAGGAAGGTATTGGTCCCTGACAATGTTCCTGTTTCTGCTGAGGTAGCCGTGTTGTTGATAGACTAGGAGAGGTTGTCTGTGATGTGGACCCCCAGGAAGTCTCAGGACTTGACCCTGTCTACGCATACTCCATTTATGAGGAGTGGGGCCAGATCTGGGCTACATTTGCAAAATTCCAGGATTATTTATTTAGTTTATGTGGTGTTTAGTGTGAAATTGTTCGGCAAACACCACGAAGACAGTTTGTTGACCTCATCTCTGTAAGCAGACTCATACCCCCTAAGATGAGCCCGACCACCGTAGTGTCATTGTTAGATTTGATGATGGAGTTAGACTGGTGGGTCGGTGAAGTTCTTAATCCAATAGCAGATAGAAGAGGATAGTCCAATGTGGGAAAGTTTGTCAGCCAGTATGTCTGGTATTACAGTGTTGAAGGCTGAGCTATAGTCAATGAATAGCTTCCTCACGTAGGTTCCATGGTGCTCCAGGTGGCTCAGTGCTGTGTTTAGAGCTACGGCGATGGCGTCCTCAGTAGACCTATTTGCTCTATAGGCAAACTGGTGAGGGTCAACTGAAGGAGAGATTGTATCCCTGATATGGTAGGCGACCAACTTTTCAATGCACTTCATGATCACCGGCATAAGTGTAACAGGCCTATAATCATCCAGGCTGTCAATGTTTGGCTCTTAGGGAGGGATAATGGTGGCAGATTTCAGGCAGGATAGGGTGATGGATGGTCCATCCATTCACTCTCACATCTAGGGGCAATTTAGAGTGTCCAATCAGTCTACCATGGGTGTTTTTTTTTGTGGAAGGAAACCGGAGTACCCGGAGAAAACTCATGCAGGCTCGGGGAGAGCATGCAAACTCCACACAGGTGGAACAACCTGGATTTGAACCCAGGACCCAAGAGCTGTGAGGCTGTTGTACTAACTACTCAATCCACCGGGACGCCGCTCTTCATTTCTAAAGACAATATAAATTTAGTCTGCTTGTGTCAAAATTCCTCTAAAACCATCCAAACATGAAAGTTCATACTCTGCCTTCCTATTGAGACACCAAATTGAGAGTGAACTGGAATACTATTTCCCAAAACAGGATGTGTGGGTGGTCGTGTTTATTAAAAAAAAAAAAAATCTAATTATTATGAATTACCTTGTAATTAAGAATGCTGTAACACAATCCCAACAGTATGAAATCTTAACTACAAAGGTGCTCAAATATAAACACCTGTTTTTCTTTGTCGAGGCTCTGCGGCTGCACACATTCCAGTCTGATTGGCTTCACTTTTGGCGCACAGCCCAGAGGGTGTCTGCATATAACCTCGTTGTGTTTAAAGCCAGTGCCAGAAAGCAAGAGGAACTCTCAGGCTCATTGTGGACTAAAAGACTAAAGGTTAATCAACAAATTTTTTAGCAGCTTGCCTGAGGGTTTTGCAAAATGTGTAAGGGATTAGCTGCCTTGCCTCAAAGCTGCCTCGTAAGGTAAGGCAACTAGCTATTAAATATACATTTTCATATAACTAGCAATTAATGTATGATGCTATATTTGATTTACTGGTAGTATGTCGAATATATTGTATTCTAGTGATAAAATACGTTGGCTTGTTGTTTTGTTTTGTTATAATATCTTAACTTGATCACTGTTTTCTGAAAATATTTTACTTCATTTGTCTCCACCACATGTAATTTTACAGATGAATTATTGATTTATGATCCAAATTCCTATTAGGATAAAATAAAAAAACTACATGTGCCACATAATAATATGTTTTGGTTCAAACATCGCAAATCAGTTTGTGTATTTTAGTATGTACAGTGTCCATTCTAAGAAGTATCATTGAAATGACAGTACCATATTGCATATTTTGGGTAGGTTTGTGTCCTGTTGAGCATTGTTTGGTTGTTTTTGTTCATGTTTTGTTTAATTAATTATCTTAGTGTTAATTTGATATGTAACCATATTATTTTAGTTCCTGATAGAGAAGTGCAAAATAAATATTTCATTCATTCACTCATTCATATTCCTTGCTGTAGATATTTAAATTGAAAACAAAAAAGAAATGTGATGATTTAAAAATGGCAACTAGTTGTTAGACAATTTGTAGTTTACTTTTGAGTTCCCTTGAGAATGGCCCCCACATCTCAAGAGGGGCAACACTGTTTGTGTCTTTTCACATAGCTAATATCTCTCCTTGCATGCAGGCCATCTTATTCAATGTACTCTGGTGTAATACAAATGCACTTTATATATGCAACTACTGCTAAGATCAATGTTATCTTGAGGGTCATAATGAGTACAATCAAATGTTTTAAAAAATCCCCCCAAAAAGCTATAACATTCCCCCCTTCGTCATGTCTTACAGGGCAAAGGAGATCAAGTCAAAATTGGGAGTTTTTCTGCAAAAGCCAGAAAATGCAATCGACATCATTGTTCCTTATCCGGAAAAAACGGAGAAGAAGCCAGAGAAGTTGCAGAAGTAACTTTTTTTTTGTTCTGCTTTGGGGAGGGACACAGTATCACAGACAATCCTTATTTAACTGGTTTAATTATATTTTATGTCAAGTAGCAAGCCAGAGCATATTAAACAAAGGCAAGCTAAAACAGTTGAAACAATCACAGGTTGAAGGCATTCAAATCCATCCATAACCCTCAAAATTATTTTTGGATGGTAGAATCTAACAAACAAAAACACAAATTTATTGATTTTACATAATTTCTCATACTTAATTGAACATAATTTCTATGGTGTTTCCTTTTTTAAAACTAATAAGATTTGTTGTTTCATGAAGAGACAGCAGTTAATACTTTCCTTTTTAAAACATGGTGGCATGTACTGTATTATTGATTACTCTTGGCTTAACCTGTTTGTACTGTTTTGGCCAAATAAAAATAGGCTGAATAAGGATTAATCAAATGTTTATTGAATGCATGTTTATTTTATTTGCACTTGGTAGAGCCGATCTGAGCATTGTGGTTCTAAAAAGTCATCACAGAGTCTCTTAAACCATGAATTACAGTGATCCCTCGCCACTTCACATTCCAGCTATTGCGCCTGCAGAGCTACGCGGATTTTTTTCAGGAAATAAAAAATGTAAAGATATTAAATTTAAATTATAAATTACATCGTCCTACAATGTGTGGAAACAAAATATTCAATTAGAATTAGTAATTTCATCATTTTATAAAATTTAAAACACAAAAAATGTGTGTATGGGCAAAGCATCATGGGGGATCACGGCCGCATCACGGGCATAAACGCTAGCTGATTGGCCAGCTGAATGCTCACTGAATATACTCGACTCCTCATTGGCCCATTCACCACGGATGCCCTTTCTCAGTCCACGCCTATCTCGTGCTATACAGTACGCTTCTCGCCAAGTTAAGCGTAAAAGTTTTGTGAAGCCCTTCGTGATGCCTCCCAAACACTCTCCATGCACTGGTTATTTGGATCCGTGATTGTAGGGCGAAGCAAATCAGCCTGGACGGAAACTTAATCCGAAGTAAGGCTGAATCATTGTTTGATGCCATGGTGCATGCGAGTGGTGACGACGACGTCAACGTTCTGGATGAGGAAGAAGACGTCGACGAAGGTGATCCCCTGCCCGGTGCTTCAAGCCAGACTAACCCACGACCACGTACGGCTTTCGCTGCCAGCAAGGGCTGGCTTGAGAGGTTTAAGCGGCGAGTTGGACTAAGGAATGTGTTGCTGCATGGAGATGCAACCTCTGCAGACGGAGCCGCAGCGAGGCGTTATGTTGAGGATGTGTTTCCGGGAATGATAGAAGAAAAGGGCTATGCCCCGAAGCAAGTCTTTAATATGGATAAAACAGGACTCTACTGGAAGAGGATGCCGTCCCGAACATTTCTTTTCAAGGACGAACTTCAGAAGACAGGTTTCAAAGCCCACAAGGATCGAGTGACTCTGCTATGATGTTTTTGAATTTCCGAGTTTTCTCAATAAAAGTTTACATTTATTACATTTGCTGTTTTTTACTCTATATATATATACTATATTGGATTTGTTTGTATGCACCAACATAACACAGGCATTCTAATGTGGAATAAAACACCTGAATGAACAGCATATTAGCCTGGTGGTGGTTTTGTGCACGTGTTATACGTTTCTATAAGCGTTTTTGATGGCGCCCGGCAATTTCGAGCTTTCACACTACTATGGGGGGGGTGTCCCGGTCCCCATTAACCGCGATAAGCGAGGGATCACTGTATTGTTGAGGCACCAGAAAAAAATTATAATGACATTGGCCTCATGTGAGCATAAAGCAGCAGACTAGCGGGTGAGTGGTTAGCAGGTCCGCCTCACAGCTCTCTGGTCCTGGTTTCAAATCAGCGATTCACGGTGTCCCCCCGCCCACTACTTCCATCTTCTCCGCGCACAGCAATCATATGGAGCGCACAAAATAAAATCCAACCTTTTCTTTTTTTAAAATCTGCTGTGCGTGTGTGTGTGTATGTATATATATATATATATATATATATATATATATATATATATATATATATATATATATATATATATATATATATATATATATATATATATATATATATATATATATATATATATATATATATATATATATATATATATATATATATATACATATATATATATATACATATATATACATATATATATATACATATATATATATATATATATATATATATATATATATATATATATATATATATATATATATATATATATATATATATATATATATATATATATATATATATATATATATATATATATATATATATATATATATATATATATATATATATATATATATATATATATATATATATATATATGTATATATATATATATATATATATATATATATATATATATATATATATATACACATATACATATATATATATATATATATATATATATATATATATATATATATATATATATATATATATATATATATATATATATATATATATATATATATATATATATATATATATATATATATATATATATAGATACATCATTAGAGGGAAAAAAATAAGAATAGTCCCATATGGAATGATATGGATGGATTTTTGTAAGAATTCTGAATGTTCTGTTCTTCAAAAAGAGAAAAAATATATTTTACTTTAGATTTAAAAGATGAATTAAGTTTCTAGGGCATTATGTTAACATATGCTATTCCCTGCACAGACCTTCAAGAGAGGAAGCTGCTCAGTGGCGTGAGAGTCTGGATCGTGTTCTGAACAACAGTTGTAAGTTGACTCTCTTGTTATCTTTGTCTTACTATTTGGATTTGATTGGATTAATAAGTTGAAATTGTTCAAATTGAGGTTGATTCAAGGCCTATATAAGTACATTGAAGGTTTATTTAAGTGCATTTGTATGTTTAAGGCTTGTATAAGTAATCAGCATTTGTTTCACATGAAATGGCTTTCCTCTTCCTTGCACCTCCCTCATGAGAAGCCTTTCGCTTTTCGCCAACTATATTGAATAATGGATGCACGATATATTTCATGATAAAAATTAAAAAGGGTCTTTGCGCACTGGAGATACATCACGCACTTCCGCACTGCAACGAACTGGGCAGAGGAAGGTAGATGCTGGGTGAGCTGAGCTCTCATAGCGCCAGACGTCGGAATTAGCGCCGGAAAGAAGCACTACTCGGAAAAAGGCGCGCAATACAAAATTGAACTTATAATCATTTTTCAACACATACATACCTATTTATAAATTTATTTATGGCTCAATTCATCTAAAATGCATTAAATCTACATATATTGTTGTGAAATTAATCCTTGATTGTATTATAAAAAAGATTAGAGAATAAAGAATGAAAGAATTGACAATGTGGGATATTTAATAGGATTCGATGCAGAGAGTTGCAAATTCAAATGCAACTTGTAAACAAAAACAAAGCAAGTGAGGTGTCCTCCCCTTAGCCCAGAAGCCTTATACATTCAAATGGCATGTTTAGTCTTATATTTTTTTCCCATGCAGATCAGTGTCCCCAAAGACGCCTGCTCACAAAACAACAATTAAGATTATTTAGGCAAGGTTCCAACTTTTTGATAACATAGATATGTCTTAATATGTCAATCACTCTCTCCCATTCACTCATTTCCCATATCACCCATCCTCGAAATGATTGGGAGGGTTGTTGGACCCTAACCCAGCTGTCTTCAGGCGAAAGGCAGACTACACCCTAGACTGATCGCCAGTCAGTCCTAGGGCACAAAGAGAGACAGACGATCACTTACTCCCGCAATCACACTGCCATTGAGTCAGAAACGAACCCAGACTGGCCACACCAAAGTCAGGCGGAAGAGCCACTACACTAGTGTTTCCAGACCACTGTTGGTCTTTCGCATCATAGAAAATTGTAAATACACAAGACAAATGAGTGTGAGGTTTCTTTGCATTCAATGGTCTACAAACCATAGTGCAGGGGCACACTGTACTGTTTGTGATACTGCATTTTTATTGGTTCACGGCATAAAAAACACTATTTAACATTTCCAACAATGCTATTAAAAAGGTCAGGGTGTGCAGTGGTGTGGGGGGGATTGGGGGCTGCGAATTATGGACAAACGTATCCTGACTGAGTCAACAAATCTAAAAGGTCACTAAAATATGCATCCACTATTTATTGTATCAACTTTTCAGTATTTGTGTGAAGCAGTTCTTGGTTTGAGTGGCCTCAATTAATGGTGCTCGAACGTTTGGTCGCTGGTCTTTTGGTCGCCGGTCTTTTGGTCGCCGGTCTTTTGGTCGCCGGTCAATTGGTGAAAATTATATTCACGAGAGAGAGTTTAATATCTAAGAGAGAGAGTTTAATATCTAAGTACTGTTGAAAACAGTAGATATTTAGATATCAAACTCTCTCTTATGAATATAATTTTGAGAGCTGGTTTCAACAGTACTTAGATATTAAATAGTACTTAGATATTAAACAGTACTTGGTTATTAAACAGTATTTGGATATTAAATAGTACTTAGATAATAAGCTCTCTCTCTCTCTCTTGTCTGTTTATGAGCAATCATAGGTTGAAAAAATGTCTGCCTGCATCGCCCCAAATTTACAGAAAAACAGCACTATTCCCAGGGCCGCAAAAACCTTTTAATACATCATCTGTATATCTACAGGTAGCATCACATAAATATGCAGTATATACTGGTACAGTATTTTTTGAATTAGATTTCATCTAATACAAAGTTATCAGTTGCAAATCTGAGCCTTAAATTCCAAATTTATAGTTAGTATTCAGACAATATATTTTTGAGTTTGAATTTGGGTACAGTAAACACAAATAGGCTATGAAAATTGAACATTATTTTACAACACAATATGTATATATATATATATATATATATATATATATATATATATATATATATATATATATATATATATATATATATATATATATATATATATATATATATATATATATATATATATATATATATATATATATATATATATATATATATATATATATATATATATGTATATATATATTTCATAAAATTTTAGGTTATGCTATTGTATTATTTTATTTATTTGTAAGATTGCATTTTTGAGCCTGCAATCTGGTTCCAGGAGCAACTACCATTCTATAAACACTACAATTTATTTTGATGGCAATAATTTAGTACTGCTTAGTATTTTGAGCATTAACTTTTAACTGAGTATTTTGTTAAGGTAAAAAAAAGAGCTTGTTGACATTATTTGGGCGTCTCTGTGTATCTTAGCAGCTTGATTACTACTCAGAGCTATATTTAAAGGCAAGTCAGCCATTAATGGTAAAAGGTGGATGAAAGCCTGGGGGCTTCAGAGAAGGCTTATCATCTGTTGCATGGATTTGATCAGACAATGGAACCTTAAAGTGCATTGTTTAGAATTACAATGGGGTTTAATGAGTTCTTGTTACATCACAACTTGTTTTAGGAAAAACAACAATAATGTTTGGGTTAAAACTTATATTTGCAGTTTTTTCAAGGACCTGGGTTAGGGATCTGGTCTGGAGCATATTTCAGCCAATTATGGGGAAAAGGTAGGGGACACCACCCTTATTTGGTGGCTAGCCAATCCCAGGACACAAGGAGACAGACAACCATCTACACACCCACACACTCATACCAAAGGGCAATTTATACAACCAGCCTACCATACATGTTTTGGGATGTAGTAGGACAAACCCAGTTTGTTACATTACTTCCATTAAGCAAAGAATATTATATTGGATTCAGTGTTTAAAATTGTCACTTGGAAGTGAAGTCACTATTCGTCCATGTATAAACATATGTATACTCTATGTCTATAGTACAATAGGTTTTAGCCTAAATGTATTTATAAAAAAAAAATGATGGTGATCTTAAATGTTTCCCATCTTCTGTCCATTAGATGGTCTTTCGACTTTCCGTGCCTTTTTGCAGTCTGAGTTCAGTGATGAGAATATTGAGTTCTGGATGGCCTGTGAGGATTTCAAGAAGATCAAGAACCCAGTGAAGATGGCCACCAAGGCAAAAATGATATATGAAGACTTTATTCAGTCAGAAGGACCTAAAGAGGTGAGGCTTCCGTTCGTCTGAATGAATTAACAGTACACTAAAACTTACTAACAGACAACTTATTGTGGAGAGGAGGCAGGATTCGAACAGTACACAAAATAAGTATAGTAGTTTATTGTATAAAATCGCTGTATGTTTTAATTAAAAAGAAAAAACACGATGGCCAGCCAAATAACTTAAAATCAACAAAATCTATGGTATTCAAATGAACGAGATCATATTTCCACAGTCAGGTTCCTATGCTTGCCAAAACAGACATATCCAATGGTAAATATGCTATCTCAACAGCAATACAATGCAACTGAGAACAAAATTCCTCCATACCGTGCATCCTCAAAGGTTGCGGGGGTTGCTGGCCAAATCCAGCTGATTAAGGGCGAAAGGTAGACTACAACCTAAGCTGGACACCAGTTAGCCGTAAGGCACGCGGAGAAACAAATTACCCTCCACACTCAGGCCTAGGCGTGAATTGCACGTCCCGCCCCTGCCTTCTCGTATCACTCAACAATTAATTGTTGGATTTTTCACTGACAGAATTTACTTTGATCTCCTGCCGCAGGTCAATATTGACCATTTTACCAAGGATGTGACCCTGAGGAATTTTGTAGATCTTTCCCCTGAAACCTTCAACCTGGCTCAAAAGCGGATCCATGCCTTGATGGAAAAAGACTCCTTTGGTCGCTTCCTGAGGTCTGAGCAGTACCAGGAGCTTTTGGTCAACTAAACCCAACAAGGAAACCGAGCAGCTGGGTGGGGAGATGTTGAATTGATAGAAATGTGTGTTTTAGCCAAATAAAAAGAATTATTACAATATAATTTAAGAAAATAAATGCTCAATTCAAAATTTTAGAAATATATAATCATTTTTGGGGGGTTTAAAAAAACACCTCCCAACCCAACGCAGACTTCCCAATCCTTTTCAATGTGTAAACTGCTCAGAATAAATTTGACTGTCACTCCCCCTACCCTAACCTCTAGCGTTCAGGCAAAACTACTATTGTAATTCCTGCAAAAACTGACAAATCACTATAGAACATGTTGAGACAACTTGCTTTGGTTTGGAAAAATACAAACTAATATGATAATGACTAAAATGATTCTATTATATCTTTTATTATATAAACTATGTGATAATTTAATTAGATTGACCTTCGCAAAGATTATGACTAGACTATGGTGAATAACAATGCGTTTGTCACTGAAAAGCAAGTTTAATACAGGCATAGTTAGATAAGTTAGTTATGAATGAACCTGAGAGCCGTGACCCATTTAAAACCATTGGTATTCATTTCAATGGAGAAGGTGAGCCATCACCTGTCAGCTAATATCCCTCACCACTCATTACCCTTCTCGTTATTTTATATTGTTTGACCCAAATCTGTGGATCCGGTTAAAAAAAATCCCATTAGTTCGTTTTTAACACTGCCCCCAAATCCGTTACTGCAAATTATTGACACATTGACTGAATTAAATATGTACAAGCCACCTGCAAATTACTCTTTAAAATAGTGAATGATGATCACAAAACTGTACTTGTATTTCCCCTTTCTTTTTCCTTCCAAACACAAGTTTACCTACACTACAGCCACCAAATGCCCTTATTGGCTGTAATGAGAGTCAACCTTGAGAACAGACCTGGCCAGTTGGTTCAGTGGCCAAGCCCCTTGACTACCATTGAACTACAAGTTGTTTGGATGGGAAATCGAGTGGGAGTGAATCTCAGAATGAGGGAGCCGTATGGCTAAATATTTTTAGAGTATACACAAAACTATTAGCTACCTTCAGTAGTGTTTTCCCATGTGCTTCTACTTACAGTGTGGAAAATTTAATCAGTTTGATGCCCTTTTTGTTCTTTTAACATTCACACATAGTCCACACAAAATAATTTAGGATTGCTGCAGGATACATCTTATCTGGTAGTTGATCCGATTCTTTGATAATGTTGATGTTGATTATAAAAAAATGTAAAAAATGAATGAATGAATAAATAAATAAATAAATAAGTTAATAACTTAATAAGTAAATAAGTAAACACATAAATAAATAAAAATGAATCCAAATTGCATACTACACATATTATACTTCATATTATTACATCATGTAATCCCTATAAATTGAAATACTGATTCACAATAGGTGAATGTTGATGGAAAGAGTAGTGGGTTTGACGTTTGTGCTCAATTTAAATTCACAGTGTGACGATGTACTCATATTATGTAATCTGTTTTTGTATCTTACTAAATGTTTTTTGTTGTAACCAACACATTATTAATTTCATATTCATCACTTCATAATTCCTTTTTGCTCTGAGATTTACAGTGTCAGGTAGAAATATGGTACAGATTAGCCAGTCTGATACCATACACAAGGGATTCAAAATATCATTGCGATCAGCAAAGCAATCAGGACTTTGAAAGTGCCGAATATGTCCTACAATCGTGCATGCATGTGTTGAAGTTGATCACACAAATATATCTCTGCATACTACTTTTGAAGATGTATTCATTTTACATGTGTACAGTATCTATCCGGACATAAACAACTATCCATTACTGTCCAACCAAATGGTGAGACGCCGGGGGATTGAACACATAAAAAAATGATTGGAAATGGGCGGTGTTCTGGTATTTCATCAAAACATTTTCACGAAGACTGCTTTGACCAAGTGACAATTGAAGTGTTTTCAATGAAGAGTTGTTGGAAATTGACAGTGGAACTAAAACATAAAGGCATATAAACTAATTTAAATATTTTATATATTAAATATTACATATTATATAAGGCATAAATACAACATATTTCCCATTCACTGTTAAGTAGACACCAAGCTCCGATAGAAATAGAGTGAAACCTAATGGTTTGGCGACAGGCTCGTAACTCTCACTGTGTGGGGATGATTCTGTTTTCTAGTTTCATGTTAAAATCTCACCAGAATCATGTTCTTCTGGATTTAATTTCTCCTCCCTCTGACACATCAAGTAAAAAAAAGTACTATTTTCCACTAACTTCCCCTGGAGGAGTCCTTCCCTTTCTATTCATCGTTGGTTTCAACTATGCTGCTACGCATTTCCTAATTTAAATAATTGTGGATCTATGTGAGTATTTTTTCTATTAAGGTGCAGGCGATTAGTACGTCCTAGTAATGAGTGTAGTGAATTATATTCCTTCTTTTTGTACTTAGAGTTTCAATCCAAAAATACATAACTTTTACATGATGTAATTGTTGTGAACCGAAAGATAAGACCAATTATACCATGTCATCACTGACTCCAATCCCTCACATTACACGTGTTATGTTATGATGTACCTCGGCTACAGACTGTAATTAAAAACAGGTTGCTGAAAGGATCCCCTGTTTGTCCTCCTAATAAGCTTTCTAATCTAATATGTGGTAAACCATCTAAGACTCAGCAAATTATATTAAACTAATGTAAGTTCAAAAATTCATGAAACCCTTGTGTTAAATTATTATGTTCCATATGATAGCTTTTTTAGTTTTAGTGTTAGTTTTCTAAAAAAAAAAAAAATTAAAAAAAAACCCATTGCCCCTTTTTATTCCCCCATACTCCTTCTGGAAAGAACGGAAACAGATGTGACAGAGAGAGTCTGCCAACACAAACACAGTCAGAGGCTTACATGGTCACGTCCTTTATTTCCAAGAAGAAATTTAAAAAAAAAAAGATCTTTGGTGGCCTCACAGGGGGTTAATGACATTTCTAACAACTTGTTTGTTTTACATATCTTGTACATTGACACATTAGTCCATTTTGAAAGCATTGCATAAATAACATCAAATAGTGTATATTTAATAGTTTGTGTGGAAAATATAGCATAAACACTGGTGAATTGTCATAATAATGGGTTCTTAGTGCTTCATTAACAATGGGAATGACATCAGATTTTCCATAGAGTTGGAGAGAGCTTAGAAGTTTTGGGACCTTTTAGAAAATACATCATACAACTCATCTGCATCTACGGACTCAAATGCAGTGGAAATGAACAGAATTTCACTGTTATACCAAAAACAATCATTTATTTACCAATTATTTTGTCAACTGAGAGAAGATCCAGATCAAATACAGATTTACATTTGTTGTTTCCTTCAGCTCAGACATTGGGCTAAAGATGACATTTTTTGAACATTAAAACAATTAAAAGTTGAAGTTTAATAAAGTGCTTAAGCCTAAGTCACAGTCCAATACCATTTCATTACACATTCATTCATTTTATGAACTACTTTATCCTCACAAGGGTCGCAGGAGGTGCTGGAGAATATCCAAACTGACATCAGGCAAGAGATAGGGGACAATTGCGGGGCATGAAGAGACGGACATCCATTCATGCTCATACTCATTCCTAGGGTTAATTTAGAGTCACCAATCAGCCTACCATGCATGTCTTTGGAATGTGGCAGGAAACCAGAGTACATGGAGAAAACCCATGCAGGCCCGGGAGAACATGCAAACTTCACACAGGTGGACTGACCTGCATTCGAACGCAGTTATGTTTTAAAATTGTCCCTGATGTCCAAATAATTCCTGTATATTCATTCAGTCACTTTCCCTACCATTTATCTTCATAATGGTCGCAGGGGTTCTGGAGCTTACCCCAGCCAACTTTGAGCATCAGGCGAGGGACACCTTGAATAAGTGTGCAGCCAATTGGAGGGCACAAGGAAAGAACCGCCATTCACGCTCACAGTAAAAACTTAGGGGGCAATTCAGACCTGTAAATTCATTCAGTCACTTTCCCTACCATTTATCTTCATAATGGTCGCAGGGGTTCTGGAGCTTACCCCAGCCAACTCTGAGCATCAGGCGAGGGACACCTTGAATAAGTGTGCAGCCAATTGGAGGGCACAAGGAAAGAACCGCCATTCACGCTCACAGTAAAAACTTAGGGGGCAATTCAGACCTTTCAAAGAGCCTACCATGCATGTTTTTGGGATGTTGGGAGGAAACCAGAATACCGAGAGAAATTTTGGGATTGAATGCTCACTCTCACAACTTTGAGGCAAACATGCTAACCACTCAACCATCCCTGCAGCCATTCTTGGACATTTCTAAAAAAGAAAAACAACTACTACTCCTACTGGCTAATTTATAACCTATAAACAACACCGGCACCAAAGATTGCATTAACAAGCGGGTGGGGTTAAAAAAATTAAAATTCAGGCACCAAAATGTTGGTTTTTATTTAGGTTTACCATTCGTTGCTTCAGAAATGGTATCAAATTGAAATCAAGTTTTGGTACACAATTATATGCAGCACATTACTGAGGTTTCTTAAAAAACTAAGAAGAATCCATTCAAAAGTGCATGTGGTTCTGATTTAAAGTAACATAAATAGGTTTAGGCCATTAGATTACATCACACAGGAAACAGCGCAGGTCTACAAACTATTCCACTCAAGCTGCAGGATTTCATTGCAACCATAAAATAAGACATATTTTCACCAATCTGGCATCTTACAAGTACACCGGTATCGTTGGACGAGTGACAAACCGGAAATTGTATGGAGTACATGGTAGTCATCACAGCCTTTGTTGGCTGGTGTGGGCAAAACCACCTCTACATCAACGCCAGTGAACAAAGAAAATAGTGATTGATTGCCGGGGGAAGCCGCAATCGCAACACAGGTGAATATCCAGGGAACAGACTTTAAAATTTTGGAGAATTTTAAGTACCTGGGTGGTTACCTCAACAACAAATTGGACTAGTCCACAAACAAAGCTGCCCTGTACAAGAGCGGCCAGAGTCGCCTCCACCTAATGAGGAGACTGTGGTCCTTTTATGACACCCTGGTGGCATCTATAGTATTTTATACATTGGTCTGTTGGAGATTCTGAGCTCAAAGAGGGACAAGGCTGAATAAGATGGTCTCGGGACCAATTCTGTTGTGGCCTGTCCTCTGGATTCTGTAGAGGAAGTCGAGGAGAAGAGGATACTTGCCAAGATGATGTCCAGCATGAGTTTGTGCAGTCCCTCCTTAGCTCTTTCAGCAATATGCTGCTGCACCCTCAATGCAAGAAGGAGCAGTATATATATATATATATATATATATATATATATATATATATATATATATATATATATATATATATATATATATATATATATATATATATATATATATATATATATATATATATATATATATATATATATATATATATATATATATATATATATATATATATATATATATATATATATATATATATATATATATATATATATATATATATATATATATATATATATATATATATATATATATATATATATTCATGAAGTTTGGTTCTATTATGACTTTATTATGTGTTAACAGAAAAAGTGATCAAGTCTGCTTGGTCAAAAGTATACACACAGCAACACGAATTCCCAATTTTGGTGACTTAGAAAGTTGTGTCAGTGAAATGAGCTACATAGCATGGCCTCTTAACTTTGTGTGAGTGATTATGAGTGACTACAGCAGTTGACTTCTCTGAGGCCATTTAAAAAGGGCTCATTGGATGCAAACACCCACAAACGTTACAATGGGAAAGTCAAAGGAGTTCAGCATGGATCTCAAAAAGAGAATACTTCACTTGACCAAGTCAGGAAAGTCATTTGGAGCCATTTCAAAGCAGCTGCAGGTCCCAAGAACAAAAGTCCAAACACTTGTTTGTAAGTATAAAGTGCATGGCAGTGTTTTGTCACTGCCACAATCAGGTAGAAAACGGAAGCTATTACCTGTTTCTGGGAGAAAATTGGTTAGGAGGGTGAAGATTCCACCGAGAATCACCAAAAAGCAGACTATCCAAGAATTAGAAGCTGCTGGAACACAGGTGTCAGTGTCCACAGTCGAGCGTGTTTTGAATCTCTATGGACTAAGAGGCTGCCGTGCAAGAAGGAAGCCCTTGCTCCAAATGCGGCACCTTACGGCTCGACTTAAGTTTGCTGCTGATCACATGGACAAAGATAAGATCGTGTGGAGGAAGGTTCTGTGGTTAGACGAAACAAAATTTTAGCTGTTTGGCCACAATACCCAGCAATATGTTTGAAGGAGAAAAGGTGAGGCCTTTAACCCAAAGTACACCATGCCTACTGTCAAGCACGGTGGTGGTAGTATTATGCTGTGGGGCTATTTTGCTGCCAATGGAGCTGGTGCTTTACAGAGGGTAAATGGGACAATGAAGAAGGAGGATTACCTTTAAATTCCTTAAGATAACCTAAAGTCATCAGCCCAAAGATTGGTGTGTTCTTACAGGACAATGACCCCAAACACACATCAAAAGTGGTAATAGAATGGCTAAATCTGGCGAGAATTAAGATTATATATATATATATATATATATATATATATATATATATATATATATATATATATATATATATATATATATATATATATATATATATATATATATATATATATATATATATATATATATATATATATATATATATATATATATATATATATATATATATATATATATATATATATATATATATATATATATATTTCCCCTGTTTTTATTTTATTTTTTATTTTTTAAATGAAAGACAAGCAGCCCTGCAACTTTATTTAATTTAGTGTCTATTCTGGGTCCCTTAAACGCAGGTGGTTTCCATTGTGCATGTGTGTACGTGCCCTCTTGCATGGTTGATTATATTAAATGGCCAGATCCTGACAGGATTTGATTAGCAGTGTTTCAAAACAGTTGGATGTTGGTGAGACGATGTTGGGAACCATGATACGGTCTTAGATTTATTGTCGGCAATCAACATGGAATTTATTGGTCAGGGCAGCTTGGGTGATGGAAAAGGTTGCATCTCACCAGTAATACACAAAAGTCTTAAATTCACATTACAGCAGAATGTATTAAATTATATTTATTCATTCATCTTTCGTACTATGCATCCTTAGAAGGGTCGCTGAAGCCTAAAAAAATTACATTGCTCAAATGCTCCTAGGATTTTAGTATCCATTCTGGCCCGCAAGTCAAAAAGTTTGCCCAACCCTGGGGTAGGCCATGCCATTGTTACGTCCAGGGGAGACGTCATGGCGAGATAAGAGGAATTAGGACCCAATCTGTTACGATCGGGGTCAGAGCAGGCAAAGGCAGCAAGTCTGAATGTCAAATCTTTATTGGAAACGTCCAAGAGACAAGAGGCACAAAAGAAAGTAGAGTAGGTGAGTCGTTAGTCGTGGAAGCAAGGTCCGTAACTGTGGGGTATGTCATGGAGTCCAGAGCGAAGATAACAATGCGTGAGAGTAAAATCGTTGTCCGTGGTTCGTGGTCGTGAAGCTGAGCGTGGTCGGTATCCTGGGAGTAAAAACATAAGGTTGTAGATTAGTAGTGGCCAATGCGAAAGCGTACTTATCAGTGAACTTATTAAGACGATCCAGCAGCGTGATCCTGTTCCTGTTGGCTTTAAATTGTCCCCACTGGCTGATGAATCACACCTGGAAGCATTTGAGTGATTAGGGGCTGGGCCTGTGATTGAGCTGTTCTAAATGTGGTGAAATGTAACCTTACTTGTATTAGATCGACAGCCCGTAACCTGTAAGGACAATTTCCATCCAACACACTTTGAGGAATAAAATGTCAAAAAATAACAAACAACTTCAAGATTACAGCTTTAACTTAATGATGCATAAAAGACCTGATGGTGCTTGCCTACAGGGAGAGGGGGAGGTTCAGTTGTTTTGGTGTCCACATCACTAAACAAGTCACGGAACAATAATGAGATGTGACAGTCCTACGTGCGGAACAGCAAGTGTAGTACAGGCCCAGATACTTATCAAAACCAGCCCTGCTTAGTGGCCCCTTACACTGCTTTGATGTGAGGTGGCTACAGCGATGATGGATGAGACAATGGGCTGCTGAGTGTTTCTATGTGGCACAAAACCACCCTTGGCAACAAAAGCATACACTTATTGTTGTACAAACTCTAACAATACAACGCTCCACTGGAAAAGATATAGCTGCAATAAAATGAATCTGGAACGTATTCCGGTACACAAATTGTAACTGCAAATTGATGTACCATATTTTGACGACTATATGGCGCATCGCATTTAAAGCTCCAGTGTCAGTAACGAGAGCTATTTCTGTAGTTGACACATACAAAGGACGCACAATTTTTAAAGACGCGGTCATGCATGGCAAAACATACACCAGCTTAAACATAAAGATACACGCAAAAACACATTTTTAAAAAGGACAAGGAAGAAAAACTGAGTTCGGTTGTACTTTATTTAGCCATTTTACAATGTACTCACGTCATCATCACAAATCCATCAAAGTCCTAATTTTCTGTGTCCGAATTGAACAATTGTTCAAATGAGTCATCGAAAACGCTGAGTTGATGTCAATGTTCAGGCCACAATCCATTCGCAAATAGTAACTAGCTAGTAGCTAGCATAACTAGCCCGGCGCTGTCTGCCACGCTTCGTAAAGCTGTGTTGATGTCGATGTCCAGGCCACAATCCATTCACAAATAGTAGCTAGCTAGTAGTAAGGGTAACTAGCCCGGCGCTGCTTGCCACCCTTCATAAAGCTGAGTTGATGTCAATGTCCACGCCAACATCTAGCGGCAGGAGTTATTTTGTAAATCCAGCCGTCATCCTGGATGTATTGACAAAAGAACTATATATCCCAGCAGTGACTGCGCAGTACTTTTTCTACGGGGAAAATAGTAGAGTCGGGGGCTGCTTGTCGTAGTTGTGAGAGCTGTAGAGGATGGTGTACCCTATTGACTGATTTATTTTATTTTATAGTCATAACAATTTTAGTATTGGTCCATATATAAAACCCACTGTATTATAAGGTGCCGTCCATTTTGGAGAAAATTTAAGACTTTTAAGTGCGCCTTATAGTCGAGAAAATACGGTAATGTCAAAACAAAATACCGTAATGTTAGGATTACACCTAAATATTTATGGCTATATCTGAATAAAAAGCCCAGGTTTTATTGCCGCTTAAATGAACAATAATGTGTTACGGCCGTGGGCAGACGAAACATGGAGTTTTCTTTTTATTACGAGTGTCTATTGTGTAAGGCTAGAAGAAGGTACGAAAGGTAGAAGTGTAGAGGAGTCGTCTTGAGTAGCGTGAAGGTTGATAGCCGAGAGGTCTGTAGAGGGATCCAAACGAAGGTACAGGGTGCGTGGTTGAGGCCGTGGTTGTAATCCTGGTAAGTGATCGTGGTCGTAATGTTGGTCGTAATTGTGGTCGGAATGTTGGTCGTAATTGTGGTCGGAATCGTGGTCGTAATTGTAATTTTTGTGGGGGTGGGGGGGGGGAATAGTTCGAGGATCAGGCAAGACAAACTCCCAAATTCACAAATTCCCTTTCTTTCCCACTCTGATCCCCAGTTCGAACAGCAGCTAATATTCTTGACCACGTTTTCAACTCTAAATTATGGGTGAGGCAGCATCCAGTTACGATGCTCCTTACCTCTAGAATAAGTCATTTGACAGTCTGAAGTGGTCAAACAGTTCGCTTCTTTAAATCAAAGCTAAAAGTGCAATTGCTTACCACAGTGTATTCAAAACTGACTATCTAGTTTAAACTGGTCGAGTGGTTAGCATGTCCACCTCACAATTGTGAGATCGGGGCTTCTATCCCAGGCCTGTGAAGTTTGCATGTTCTTCCCAGGCTTATGTGGGTTTTCTATCGGTGCTCTGGTTTCCTCCCACATCCCGAAAACATTTATGGCAGAGTGGCTCACCTCTCTAAATTGTCCCTAGATGGGAATATGAGCGTGTTTCATTGTACCCAGTGATTGGCTGGCAACCAATTTAGGGGATGCCTCACCTACTGCCCTCAGATGTGCTCCAGTACCCACATAACGCTTGTGGGGATCAGCAGGACTGAAAAGGACACCCTCGATATGGTGCCAGTCATGAATGAGGAGCTATTCCTAGTGCGTAGCTTTACTGCATATGACCAAAAACACTCAATATCAATCCATAAACTGTTCA
>NC_135512.1:15685000-15770000 GCF_051989575.1 Stigmatopora nigra
GCCCCTCGTATATCAACAGCAAATGTGTGGAGCGAGTGGAGACTTTCAAATGTCTGTAGGTCCATTTCTCTGCTGATCTCGCTTGGGAATCGAACTGAACACCACAGCACTCGTCAAGAAGGCGCAGCAGAGGCTGCATTTCTTGAAAGTACTCAAGACAAAGCAACTAAACACCAAGCAGGTGGTCCTCTTCTCCCTGTCAGCCATTAAGAGCATGCTGACATACACTGTGTCAGTGTGTCACTCAAACTGCATAGAAGCCGACAGGAAAAGACTTCAGAGGGTAACGAACACAACCCAAAAGACGCTACAGGACTGTAACAGACAAGACAAGCAGACTCAAGAACAGTTACACCATAATCAACTGGAGTTCTGCACCATGAAGGAGCTAATCAAGACTTAGCTTGTACTGCACTAAAACTCCAGAGGTTGCTAACCACTTTCGTTACTCTTGAACCTACTTATTTATGTGACCACTTATTCATGTTGACCATGACTTATGTATTATGTTGACTAATTATTCATGTATTACTTATTGATTATTTATTTATTCTGATAGCTTATTGATTATTTATTTATTCTTATAACTTATTGATTATTTATTTATTCTTATAACTTATTGATTATTTATTTATTCTTATAACTTATTGATTGTTTCTGTTCATTTGTTTGTTATTTGTGTACTTCCTTACTTATGTTGTTGATTACTTAATATGTGACTACTTATTTATGTATTATCTATTACTTCTTTATTGATTATTTGATGTTTATTATTTATTGATAATTTATTTGCCTGTTTGTTTTATTGTTGTTATTTGTAGATTTCATGGTGAAGCTTTAAATCTCATTATACTTGTATAATAACAATAAAAGAATACAACAGAATTCAAACATCGAAATCTATCTGCGGCTCCGCGCGAAATTTCATCTTGTGATTCTAGAACCACACAGGGGGGGCCTTAGTAATTTACCTTGGGAGAGCTGTGACAAAAGTAACAACACCGACCATCACTAGCCCACTAGGCCGCTTAAATCCTGCAGCACTAAACGTGTCCCTCTGCTTAACCCAGTAAATGTCTGAGCCTGAACTTTCCAGAGTATATGGATGATCTAGTAGAGGACTGTGAGAAAGCCATATGGTCAGAAAAAAACAAAATGGAACTATTTGGTAACAACCCATCTAGTCATAAATATCGAAGAGAAAGAATGCTGAGTTGCATCCATAGATCACAATAACAACTGTTGCAGGGAGGTGGAAACTTCATCCTTTGGGGAAGTTTTTCCAGCAAAGGACCATGACCATTGACATGTATAGGAGAGAATAAATGGGGCCAAGTATTGTCAGATGTTAAATGAGAATCTCCTTCAAGCAGTCCGATGGTGCAGTGGTTCTTTCGCCTGACCTTGGTGCGAGCAGTCTAGGTTTGACTCCCATTCAGTGTTAGTATGATTGTGAGTGTGAGATGTTGTCTGTTTCATTGCGCCCTGCGATTGGCTGGCAACCAATTCAGGGTGCCCCCGGCCTGCTGACCGTGGTTGCCTGGGATAAACTCCAACAGCCCCCGCAACCCTGTTAAGGTTAAGCAGAATGGACGATAAATGAATGAATCTCCTTCATCAGTGGGGGCAATTATAATAAAACATGACTGGGTCTTTCAATATGAAAATGATTCCAAACACTCCGGGCATGTAACGAAGGAGTGGCTTTGAAAGGAGCATTTCAAGGTCCTCGAGCGGCTTAGCCAGTCTCCAGACATCAACCCCATCAATGAATGGAGTGGAAAGTACATGCTCCCCAACAACAGATGCAAAATGTCACCTCCGGGCGGGATCTCCATCCAAAACACCAGAAAACGTTTGAGCTCTGTCTTTACCAACAAAGAGTTTATAACAAAAGTATTGAGTCACTCATGTTATCTAACAAATACTTTAAATAATGTATTATTAAAAAATGTACAATGTCATTTTCAGATTTTACTTTATCTTTCATACTTGATACGCCGAAGATGATTTTTACAGGCCTCTCATATTTCTTATGTGGGAGAACTTAAGCAATTGGTTGCTAGCCAATATTTATTTGCCCCATTCTACATGATTTTAATATTCCTGTTCAATAATTTAAAAGAAACTAACATTAAAAAGCTTTCATTACATTTTGTGTTCATAAAAGTCATGAGAAAGTATGTCTTACCTAACAAAACCTTCCACACATGGACCCTGTACATAGATGGAAGGGGGAATCGCTGGCTGAATGTGCTCAGCTTTTCAAGGTCTGTCAAAGAATCAAAAATTCCAGCGCCTTAATTTGATAGTATATAATACATCATACAATCATCTATACATTTTCTGGAATATCTGATAATTTCAATAGTAGCCTGATTCTGACCAGAGAATCCTCTGGCCACGATATTGATATACAATGACACTTACCTAGTGGATTATCTTTGAGCAGTATTTCCAGAGACTTTTTCTCCTCCACACCTCTAAAACCAACTTTTTCATAATAGGCAGAACGAAAATTTCTCTGTTGGTCATCAGCCATAATTTCTACTGACCTAATAATCACATAGGAGAAGGAACTTTAGCGTCACTATACACGGGCGCTGATTTTGACAATTCCTTAATATCCATAAAAGCACTAAAAATAGTCTGAATGGGGACTGTTACAAATAAACAAGTAATGCTGTCCTTATACAAGACTTGGCAGCAGGTGCAGATTTTATTGAGAATGGTCATAACATTTGCGAAGTGCTTACCTCTGTGTTTAACGACGTTTCTCGGGTTGTTTAGTAACTCCTTGTTTGAACCTTCGTAGTTACTAAACTAGGACATGGCTACATGAATTCAGGCTATTTGGAAGGTCTCCTGACTATTTATGTCTCCTCGGGCTTGTTGGAAAGAACACCGCACAGTTTCAAAATAAACACACATTTTTCATAATGAAGCTTTCCTAAAACGGCGCGTGCTGATGACGTAAGTATTGCTTGTCATAGCCAATGGTGTCAAACTCGGGTCGATTCGCGGGCAGCATTAAGGTCAACTCGAATTCATGTGGTCCGGACCATTTTTGAAATAATATTCAGACATTTTAAAAAATCTGATTAAAAGAAATAGATCAAAAGACCCAAATGTTCATTTTTTAAATTAGATTCAAAAAACAACAAATGTATATTTGAGCTTTTTTTCTGAGCAAAGGAAAACGTCTTTTAATAATTTGATTTTCATTTCAAAAGGAAACAAAATATTTTCTAAATAACATTCACTATTAAAGTGGGAAAAATATTTTTATATATTTATTTTTAGATTTTACTAAATCCCTTTTGAACAAAAAAACACAAAAAGAAAAAATGGATTAAAAATTGCTACAACCTATTGAACTGTACTGTTTGATCTTCGCACGGTCAGTGGGTGATGAAGAACAATGTGAGATGTTTTATGAAAACATCTCACATCAATTCAAAAGGAAACAAAATATTTTCTAAATAACATTCACTATCAAAGTGGGAAAAATATTTTTATATATTTATTTTTAGATTTTACTAAATCCCTTTTGAACAAAAAAACACAAAAAGAAAAAATGGATTAAAAATTGCTACAACCTATTGAACTGTACTGTTTGATCTTCGCACGGTCAGTGGGTGATGAAGAACAATGTGAGATGTTTTATGAATCACTCTGGCTAGGTCAGATCTCATCCTCTGATCTGTCATAGTACAGTGCAATGCATACAATCAGATACCATATCATAAAATCTGAGGTTACAAACCCAAAGTTACCAGAGAGCCCAAAAGTGTTCATCCTCAAGCTAGACACTGGAATTAATATCTACTCTTGTCCAGTAGATGTCGGCCGTGGCGTACACCACAGGATGTTGTTCAACAGGCAGGAACTGGGAGGTGGCGCTGGAGGCAGAGGTGGCAGAGCAGCAGTACGTGTTACCATGAGGAAATTCCAGTATCAGTCCTTCAGGGCTGCATTGATGAGATTGTATGTGGCAATGAGATCTCTGTCCAAGAAATTTACTTGACAGGTGCAAACACAAAAGAATGCAAAAAAAAGACTGGAAAAAAATGTAAAGGTACCCTTGAATCCAACAAGTGAGATGCTGCTTTTTCTCGTCAGAGTGCATCAGCTAAGGATTCAGGGGGACATCATTTTGGAAACTATCCACCAGAGGGAAGCAGAGCCCCCAGCTAAGGATTCAGGGTGACATCATTGTGGAAACTATCCACCAGAGGGAAGCAGAGCCACCAGCTAAGGATTCAGGGTGACATCATTGTGGAAACTATCCACCAGAGGGAAGCAGATACGACGACGTTTCTTCGAAACTTTTTTACATACATTAATATTCTGGGCACAGGTGAACTACAGCCAATTAGGTGCCGCCCACAAATGTGCACAGACAAATAATTTAAAATTGCCTTCATATTGTTGGAAGGGATTTTCCACAAAAAACAAGAGTAAGGTCCAGGGCCAGACATGCGGGGATTGTGCTTGTCTACCAATCACAGATCCAGCACCAAATGGGTCAAGCAATGCCAGGAATGGCTCATCAATCATTAAGGACCTATTTAACCCACCCAGACATTGATTACATTGCTGGATCATCTTAATCTGCTCACTGCTAAGTACCTCCTTGCACTACCTCTTTATTCTTCTTGCCTGATCTCCAACCTCTTGTCTTCGCCCTAGGACCACAACTATGACCAAGCACCTTGTACCTTCGCTTTGGATCCCTCTACAGACCTCACGGCTATCGACCCTCACGCAACATAATCCGACTTGCCTGTTGAAATGTACAGTCACTATGTACACTTTCACCATGCGGGTAAATAGGTAGTGTTAGGCGTAAAGTTTTAGCACCTGACTCCAATTCCTTAACTCTGTCTTATCCCGTCTAACAATGGAGCGTGTTCAGCATCGGAGGAGACAGACCAAGGTAGAGCGAGTTAACTCACAGATGATTTATTCCTGACAAATTGATCTATACATGGCTCTGGGTCTCCTTCCCAAGTAATAAGCCCGCTGAGCGTCTCTACACCCAGCGTAGGATGTGAAAGATAACGTCCAAACCCGTGTTTGCCCAGTCATAGTAATACAAAGATGAATATTCAATCGCTGATTACCAATAAGATGGGGATAGATCCACAACTGTTAGAAGGTTGTCTTCTTTGGGATTTTCCACTGTCCATTGTCCCCACAACTCTGTTGTCCTTGGAGATGCGCACCGTTCGTCTCCTTATCTCGGCTGGCCTTGGATATCTGCACCGCTTGCCTCCTTATCTTGGCTGGTCTTGGACATCTGCACCGCTTGCCTCCTAATCAGCCTGCACTGCATTGAAGCTGCCTGTAATTCAACCTCACAAGGATCTTGGACAGAGAGCCTTTGTTCTTTGTACAGTCATCATTATAGGGGAACCTGCTGTTTGCATGGTAATGAGTTAAAAACAAGTATTTAATTATACAGGAGTAAAATATAATAATGAAGAAGCTACAATAAAATGAATGAATAAAATATCTTATAGTCTTCATTAGATGGTATGGTTAAAATACGCCATAGTTTTCATTTGATTATACGGTTAAAATTTGTTCATAGTCTTCATTCGATTATAATGTTTAAAATATGTCATAGTCTTGAGTAGCTTTGCTCCCGAAATATTATTGGATCCTGAAAATGGTGATCTTCTGACCAAACTGTTGAATAAAATGTATTAGGACAACTCCTGATCAACACCGACCTCTGTAATAAACATGCTCTTTTAAAAAACGTGCTATCTGAAAGTGTTTGGACTGCTATTATTATAACAATTTCCAGCTAAGAAAGGCACGTAAGAATGTTGATATATTGGCATTTAGTAAATCACAAGAACAAAAAAGAGAGAGGTTAATATTTTTATTCCTTAACTATTAAAGACTTTCAAACATCTTTAAACTCTCACAAAAAATGTCTCGAACAAATTAGAATTGTACTTTACAGTGACTCCTTGAAATCCCAGATCCCTCAAAATTTAACAGATGCAATTGCAAAATACAAAAAAAAACATCTCAAAAGTACTGTCAGCATTCCTGCTCTAAATTTTTACTACCTATGTCCAAATATTAAATGCTGCCATGTTTCAGTTGTGTACAGGCTGCTTATGGCTACCAAATTCCAACATTTCCTGTCACCACACTGCCTACCACCTGGACTGTAATTACAAATCGCAGACAATCCTATCTCAGAACTTTACACATCGGTCAGTGACAACCATTTAAAAACATACATGCATTTTTCTCCTTAAACATGTACAGTAATACCCCCATAATCGCAGTTAATGGGGGCAAAAATGAAAATCTGCGAAGTAGCGACACCCCTCCATAAAAGCCCCAGAGATAGCAAATAGAAAACAGGTAGATGTTAAAGGTAAAGGTATTGTACAATGAAAACTGATAAATGTTAAAGGTAAACGTATAGTATTTAAAAACGGATAAATGTTAAGGGTGAACTTAGATTTTCTTTTTATTAAGGGGTAGAGAGACATTCATGTTACGAAATGTTATGTTGTAACAAAGTATGCAACTGAGCTCTTACAATAAATTCTTCTAAGATTAATTTTAAAATGGAGATGAAATGACCTGTGCAGTATGATAAGTTGAAGATGATGATGATGAATGACTGCGCAGGTTCACGAAGAGCTTTAGTGCCGCAGATGATCCAGGAGAATCTACAGGTGGCAGCATAGTGGCTGCAGAAGGTCGTTCTTCAGGTTTTGGGTGTATAAAGAACATCGTTATTGGGAGTTTTGAGCGTTGTTTTTTTTTTGAACAAAAATGCGTTTATGAACAGCCATCATGTAATCAATGCCATTGCTGAATTTAACGGCTCTGACCATGTTGCCATCTTTGTGACCTTCGTCACTAGCAGACTTCCTCCTCACCCGCAGATCTTGTCATTTCTTCTAGGACCTCGCTTGCCAGTGGGTTTGAGTGGCAATCAATGAAAGTGTTAACTTCATCTGCTGTCATATCGGAGACGCCTTCAGTCTCCACCAACTTTCGAAAGGAGTGAAACGGTCGTAGTTATGTGTAACTTTGTTTGGGCACAATTTCTTCCATCTGCAGATGAGTGCCTGTTCTTTCATGTTCTTTAGGGCATTCTGAATCTTAACAGGGCACATAGATATGTTGTAGTCCCACCAATACGTCTTGATGCTGAAGGTCTCGTCAGTCTCATCAATGGAGGAGATGAGACTCTCCATAGTTGACCTGGTGTAGAGGGCTTTGAAGACCCAAATGACCCCCAGATCCATGGGCTGTAAAAGTGAAGTAGTATTGGGGGAATGAACTCTACCTGTTCCTCTTCATAATGTAGATCAGTCGCATGACCACCTGTACAGTCCATGAAGAGAACCACATTAAAGGGCAGCCCCTTTTCAGCCAGGTAAAGCTTTTTGGGATGAAGGACATGAGGAAACAGTCAAGTGTGAGGGCCTGAATAATTCATGCCTTTCTATTGGTCATCCAGTACACTGGCAGCAAGCTTTTTTTAATGCTCGAGGATTCTGTGACTTGTAATTAAGGCTAGGCTTGATCATGAAATCTGCAGCATTCTCACACAGGAGGAGAGTCAATTGATCTTTGTGAGGCTTGAACCCTGGCTTCTTCAGTTATTCCTTGAACAGGAATGTTTGGGACGGCATCCTTTTCCAATAGAGGCCAGTTTAATCCATGTTGAAGATTTGCTCAAGTTCGGAAAAATCGCTGTCCAGCTTCATAAGGAAGCCACATCTGCCTGACAGCTTCTGCAGCAGACATTCTCTTTTAAATCTTCAAAGCCATTAAAAGCTTTCTGGACAGGCTATAGTCTATTGGCCATATCTTCTTTAATTGTACCTTGGCGGGAAGCCTCTTGAATGCTGAGCCGATGCCCATGTTCTGGGTTTATGATTACTCCAGTGCAAGCCTGAGCCTCCAGTAGTCTCTGGGCAGTAATTGCATCAAATAGGCCACAATTTATTGCTGCCGTAATGGATATTTTTTCTAAAGTCTCTGTGTCAAATATGGCGCCCACAGGATCTGTTTGAACACTTTCAACAGGAGAGGTCAGAGTGATAGATGCCCTACCTATTTGATTTAGGGTCTCAGATTAGTCTTGAGAACCAGAGCTGGTTGTAAAGTTCTGCTCTTTAATGATGGGAGGTATTTTTTAGACATCTTTGTAAGAGAAGAAACAGATTTTGATGTTACTATTGAGGATGAAGACACTGAATCTGGGAGGGAAGCGTGTGATGGGGGATCGTTGGCGCAGTCTTTTCTCTGATGACATCTACAAAATGTGTTAAAGTGATCATGCGCAAGCGATATTGATCAAGAAGTGATTCATCAATGACTTTGTTTTCAAGTAGTTCACTGAGGTCATACTCTCTACCAGTCTTCCTATCAATAATAACAAAATGTTTGGAACCATCTGAAGCTGTGGTTGTGATCTCTTCCCACTCACACTCCTGCTGGACCAGATCCATGTAGGTGGTATGGTCAATGTATCCTTTATCATATGCTTCACGTACAGTCATCTCTTTGTTAGTGTGTGGGTCCACAATTTTTACTCTCTTCCTCCTCAGCGTGTTTTTCTTAGTTGCTTCTTGCTTTTCTTTGTCCACAATTGGCAAAAGGATTAGGCCAGTCTTTCCATCAGTAATGCAGCGTTTCTTGAGATCCAAGTAGTTTAAGTTTTCATCAGTGTTAGGGTCACAGAAAAGCTTACTAGCAACATATTCATCCTCATCTAAGTGCCCTTTCCTGTAGGCTACATTTGCATCAGTCCGATGGCTGTGTTCAGGGTCAATAATACCACCACTGGCAATTTGGGCCTGAAGCAGACGAAGGCCATGTCCTTTCACAACTAGGCCACTTTTTATTGCCTGGAAAAGAGACATCATTTTTCCTGTACCTGGAAATGTGTAACCTGTCACAGCTCTTTCTGCTAATAGAAGGTTATCCAGAAATTCGGACCCAAATAGTCCAATGTTGTAAGCATCACTAACGGTGAGGTGAACATTGTTCAGTGGATCAACAATAAAACCTGAAGCAGCCTGTGCTTCAAGAAGTTCTAGTGCAGTCTCAGATCGCAAGAGTCCGCATTTCATAGCTTCGTAAAATGTCATCACCTTATCACTTGCTTCATCAAACAGTCCGGCTATGCACGTAGACCTACCCAAATAGGAGCGCAAACGGTACTCAATGTCCTGGCTTGTCAGTCTCCCTTGGTTCAACTCATCAATATCAGATGGCTCAAGTAGTTGTGCATTTACTAGATTTATGACAGAGACCTGGCTTCTGAGTCCTTGTACAGTTATTGTTTTGGGGGGTTCTGGGAGCAGTAAAAGACCCGTGCTTATGTCTGCTCTGCATCTTTGCTTCAGAGACAGATAGCTAACTGGCAGTTGGGTGTCTGGATCCAGATAGCACTGAGTATACTGACTGAGAGTCTCACATAGTTCTTCATCAATCAAATTTAGATCCATAGCAATGTCTCGAGGTAAGTAAACACTAAGAATGGGGTGCAAAATGCCTCCGGCAGATTCTTGAGCCTGAATTAAGCGAACAGCTGTGTCCTTGCTTATCAATCCCCTTTTCATGGCCTGGCCAACAGACAAGATCATCGAGGTGTTTGGGTCTCTGTACCCTGTGGCAGCAGCTTCTGCCGCAAACAGCTTTAATTTGTCTTCTTCAGTGACTACTCCTTGAGCACATGCTTCCTTAACGGTCATTTTCTGATTAGTCTCTATGTCAATTATGTGCCCCGTGGCTGCTTGAGCTTCAAGCAACAAGTTAGCACTTTCAGGGGACATGATTCCTAATTTCTTAGCCTGTGTAAAGGATACTTTTTTTAACGATCCAGCTGCAATCCCAGCAATTACACTGGTGCCTTTGAGGAAAAGCTGCTTTTCAACAGACAGCTCCTCCACAGTTTTCTCACCCTTGAGTAGCTGATTTAATGTTGGTTCATCCAAGATACCACAATCAAATAACTGTTGTGCTGTTACTGTGTTGCAGACACCATCAAAAACAAAATTTGAGGCAACACTTTTTTCAGAAATCGGCAAAAGTTGTAGACCAGTCTGAAACTCTGTCCTGCATTTTTGTTTCAAAGCTCCATAACTTATGTCAAGCTCAGGTTCAGGATTAAGATAGTATGTAGGATTCTGATTTAGAGAATTGTGAATGTCTTCATCTAATAAATTCCGCTTCATTGCTAGGTCTTTCGGGAGAAATACACTAAGATTTGGGTCAATTATACCTCCAACACACTCTTGGGCCTGTAAAAGTCGTAAACCAGTTTTCCACTCTACTAGTCCCGTTTTCATTGCCTCATAGACAGACAAAAACTTGTCTGTACTTGGATCTTTGTACCCGATAACAGCAGCCTCAGCGGTCAATAAGTTTTCTCTGTCCTTTATATCAACTACTCCTTTGGCACAAGCCTCCTCTACTGTCAGCTTCTGATTGAGAGTAGGGTCAATTATATACCCAGTGGCAGCTTGGGCTTCAAGTAGCAAATTTGCAGTCACTGGGGTCAAGAGTTGTTGTTTTTTAGCTTCTGAAAAAGAAAGATTCCCCTGATGGCCAACTTGAACCCCAGCAATTGGCCCAGTCCCTTTCAGATTTACAAACTTTTCAGCAGACACTTCAGTGACTGTCTTTTCTCCTTTCATTAACTGGTCCAGTGTGCGCTTATCAAGCACCCCTGACTCAAACAACTGCTTTGCTGTAACTGACTTGCGTACACCCTCAAAGATCAGTTTAGAAAGATCTTTTCTTTCAAGGATTGGAAGTATTATCAAACCAGTTTTAAAATCGGTTTTGCATTTTTTCTTTAAAGCCTCATAGCTGATATCACATTCCGTATCTGGATCAAGGTAACATTCCGTACTTTGATTGAGGACTTTACAAAGACCTTCATCCAAGAGTTTGCGATTTATTGCTGTGCCTTTGGGGAAAAAAACACTCTGAATTGGATCTAAAATACCACCTGAAGAAGCCTGAGCTTGCAAAAGACGTAACCCAGTTTTTCTGTCCACTAAGCCTTTATTAATGGCTTCAAAGATTGAAAGGGGTTTTGCCATGCTCGGATCCCGATAGCCTATAGCAGCAGACTCTGCTGCTAGCAGCCGATCTCGGTCCATTGTGTCAACAAATCCTCTGGCACATGCCTCCTCTACCGTAAACCTCTGATTGGTCCTGGGGTCAATGATGTGACCAGTTGCTGCCTGTGCATCAAGTAGTAAATCTGCACTATATGGGTTCATGAGTAACTGTTTTTTGGCTTCTGAAAAAGACATTAACCCTAAAGATCCAACTGCAACACCAGCAATTGGTCCAATCCCCTTTAGAAATGCTTGCAGTTCATTTGACAGTTGTGGAACAGTTTTTTGGCCCTTTATTAGTTGGATTAACGAATATCTGTCCAAGATCCCACAGTCATGCAACTGTTGTGCGGTGACTTGCTTACGAACACCATCGAAAATGAGTTTGGTTGGGTCTATCCGCTCAGTGACTGGCAACAGAAGCAGACCAGTGTGAGCCTCGGTCTTACATCTGTTTTTTAATTGTGCATAACTGATTTCCTCCTCAGTGTCAGGATCTAAATAACACCTTGGATTTAGGGTCAGCAAATGGAAGAGGTCTTCATCCAACATTTTTCGGTTAACAGCTGTGACTTTGGGAAGGAATACACTGAGATTTGGATCCAATATGCCCCCAACACACTCCTGGGCCTGCAGCAGGCGTAGTCCCGTCTTCTTGTCGATCAGCCCATTTTTCAAGGCTCCATGCACTGAAAGTGGTCCCACTTCACTGGGATCCTCATAGCCAATGGCTGCAGCTTGTGATGCTAAAAGTCTTTGTTCATCTCTTTGCTCTACCACTCCGGCAGTAACTGCCTCCTCAACTGATAGGTTTTGATTAGTTCTGGGATCAATGATGTGACCAGTGGCTGCTTGTGCATCAAGAAGCAGGTCAACAGCATCTGGGAATAGAATACCCTCTTTCTTTGCTTCAGTGAGGCTTATTTTCCAGGGAAATCCTGAAATACATTTGTCATCTTGTAGGCTTTTTTCAACTAACACTCCTGCTATTGAGCCTGTTCCTTTAAGACTAACTTTAATATTGGTAGAAACATCAGGAACTGTCTTTTGCCCTCGAATGAGCTCGTTGACAGTAAATTCATCCAAAATACCACACTCAAGCAATTGGGCTGCTGTAACTGGTTTGCGGACGCCATCAAAAAATATAGTGGAGGGGTTCAATGTTGAGGAGTGGTTAGCTGTCTTTAACTCACCTTGCATATTTTGTTTCACAGTAATCAATTCTATGAGTTCTTTCTGGACAACTGACAGCTTTCCTTTACATGCATTCTCAAGATCATTTAGCTTCCTTAGAAGCCTCTTTATCTCAATTTTCAAACTAGCGTTTTCCCTTTCCAGATGATCATTGTCTGCATCATATTTGTTTACAAAATCATTTTTACTCTCATATTGCTCCTTCCAGTAACTTAAATCTTTTTTCGTACGTTCATTCTCCCCCTGTACATTTTGTAGCTCTGACTCAAGAGACAGTTTGATGCATCTCAGTTCCTCCTTTAGACTTTCAAGTTGATCCCTGTTCGTCCCAGTTAAATGATGTTTCAGCAGAAGATCATCTCTCTCTTTGACAATGTGACGGTACTGTGATTGAAATGAGAGATTTGCGGTTGATTCCTGAGGGAAAAATAATCAACATAAGAAAAGATAAGGTCACACAAGACATTTAAAGAAACATGAATTCACACAAGGACACTAAAATCCTATGAGATAGATGCTAGATCATCCAATTTAAAATATAAAACATTAGTCACATATGAAGTAGAATTTCAATCACGCGACAAGTGTTGGTTCTGAGCAATTTATTGCCTTTAAGCAAAAGGACAAAACATAAAAAGTACATTTAGCATCTTGTTGAGCAGTGATGGAGTGAGAGAACAGTAAAGAAAGATCAACTATAATTGAGTATGCTTGAATTTGAAGTCATCACTTGACTGAAATGTACAAATAGTCTTCCCTTGATTATCGCAATTTCACTTATCGCAAATTCACTTTGTTAATTTTTTTCTGCTATTAATTATAATTTTTTTAAAGTCCAGAAAAATGTGAAAATCCACGCTGAAACTCACAAGCAGAAAAGTAGAGATAATAGGGGTGTTAGGTTCACCAATAGGTATTCCCAAATTCACCTTTCAACAGAAGAGGCATCTGACTCTTAACTGGATTTCTTGCAAGAGAGAATCGATCCTCACGCGCCTTTGGACCAGATCATTCTAATGAATCGAATCCTCCGCTGCCCATTTATTACATAAATTACAAGATTTAACAACAAGCAAGCATCTATTACACAAGGTTTGACAGCAAGCGTCATCCATTCAAAAAAAGTGAAGGTGAAGTCCAGCTCTACAGAGGAGTGACCTTCCCGTTGTTTATCATGTTTGCAAGCAAAGCGTTCTTCAGTGCAAGCACATACACATATAATGATTAATATTCCTAGAATAGAGCAAAGCATTCTTCATTGCAAGCACATACATATAATGATTAATATTCCAAGAATAAAGCAAAGCGTTCTTCATTGTCAGCAAATTTATAATAGTACCAATAATAACCCTCACAAGGAGTGACTCTACTTTGCGTTTTTTTTTATTACTGTGGCCATGCCGGGTCTACTTCAACTGCGATATTCGAGGGATTACTGTAAACAATAACTGATTTCAAAAGTTTTCAGTGCAATAATACGGACAGGATCACCCCTATGATTACTACTATACTACTAGTTTATTTTATTATTTTCATGTGTATTTATTAAATATTACATTTATTGGACGTACATTTATCATGTAATTATTTATTAACTTACTATTAACTATCTATTTATGTGTAAAATGCCTTTCCTATTTCTGCATCCTCTTGCTACTGCGACAAAGAAATTTCCCGAACACGGGATGAATAAAGTTATCCAATCCAATCCAATTTACAGGCATATGAAAAGACTACATTGTATTAATATTTAAATATAATCTGTGAATTATAAATGTAAATACTTCAAGTATTGTACTCACAGTGAAAATAGTTCCTCTCCATTTGATTTAAATAGGAAAAAAAACACATTATTGGAGCTTTAGTCCAAGTCCTCTTTGTCAAAATCGAAAGGCATCTTTCTTAAACAAATATTGCTGGTGTTGTTGTCTTGACACTGTAAAGACAATTGCCAAATTCCATGGCTATGAGCATGTTGTCGCCAATGTTGTGGCCCAATGCAATGTGTCGAAGTCTTTTTATCATGCGAGTTTCATGGCCGTATCTACGGCATAAATCCATCATAATGCTGGTTCATTATTATATTCCTTGGAGACAGAGGGGGGGTGTCTTTGTCCGAAACGAAAATTTCCACCTCGGAAGATGCAAGCTTTGGGGATGAACAACTGAACGTGCGCGCCGGTGCCCAAGCGAAAGCGGCATAGCTTCAGGGAGAAGAACGGTCGCTACAATGTGCAGCATGACAACCTGGACAGAGAGACCCGGGGCTACATCTCGGACCTCTTCACCTCACGACAATGTATTTTTATTTGTTCCCAGCATACAGATCGCCACAACATGCGTACATCTCCATTGGGAAAATTCGTTCACTTCTCGTGTCTCACTTTTAACCACACAGTGGACCTCATCACCATTAACAAGATTCCTACTGTTAGGGTTATTAGTCTTACAGTATTATATATTTGCTTGCAGTGAAGAATGCTTTGCTTCACTTAGGGTTATTAGTCTTACATTATTATATATTTGCTTTGCTTAGCTTGTTAACATTAAAAAAAAAGTCATTTTAATACACCTGCTTGCAACCGTGTAATCTCGCTCCTGAGTGAACGTGAAGGTCACTCCCTTCTCCAGCTGGACTTCTCAACTTCTGTTGTTCACACCACTCCCTTGGGAAGATCCGGTAGACCTTGAATTGTTTTGAGAAACAACGACAAACCTCGACTTCTAAAAGTGTGGTTAACACCGCTCCCTTGGGAAGATCCGGAGGTTTTTCAATTGTTTTGAGAACTGAGGTGCCTGTTGTAAAATCTTGTGTAAGAAACAGCAAGAGAGGCATCCAACGTGAGAATGATCTAGGAGTCAGGATCGATTCTCTCTTGCAAGACACCGGTTATGAGTCTGATGTCTTTTTTATTTGTACATGCATTTGGGAATGCCTATTGGTAAACCTATCACCTACCAGCTAATTTATGTACAAAAGAACAACATTTGTGTCGCAATGGTGGTTTACGCCTTTAACATATCAAGGAAAGTCAATATTTATAGTAATTTTCAAGGTGCGGTGCATGACACAAGAATAACTCACAACAAAACTGAAACTGGCAAGACATAATGCATCTAGGCACTGTATATATGATATTTGGTGCGCCCATTCTCCCTTCATTGTATATTTCTCTGTCGCTGAGAGATGAAGCGGTAGCCTGACTTCCACCATTTATCACGGCCAGTTTTCATCAGTTGGGTTAAATTTCAGCGCAGATTTAAATTTTTTTATGAACGTTTATTATATACCTCAGAAAAAAATCTGAGATGTAGTGAAGCCGCAAAAGTGGAACCCGTGAAATGATCACACAATTTAGTCTAGTTATCATTCTCTTAGATTATGTGCATCTGTGTGGAGTTTGTATGTTCTTCCCGGGCCTGCTTGGGTTTCCTTGGGGTACTCCGGTTTCCTCCCCCAGTTCAAAAACATGTTATGTTGATTTGACACCATAAATTGCCCCTAGGTATGGGTGTTAGAGTGCATGGTTGGTTGTCTGTCTCCTTGTGCCCTGCGATTGGCTGGCCACTGATTCAGTGTGTCTTCCGCCTCTGGCCAAAAGTCAGCTGGGATAGGCTCCAGCACGCCCCGCGACCCTAATGAGGATAGAGCGGTTCAGAAAATGGGATGACCGTTTACAAAGACAGGCATAGTAACTTCCTCATGACAGTGATCCTAATAATGTGCGGACGTTTCGCAAACGGACGTTTGCTCAATGAACAATCCATCGCCGGACATTTCGTTGAACCGACAATTTGTCGCCGGATTCGTTCGCTTTCAAAATTTTGTGGTCTAAGAATGTAAGAGGTTTAATATTAGAACAGGTGCTGACTGACCAGTAAAACAATAATTTAGGGAAGAAATAATTCGGTCTATTTCCTTTGTAATGCTGATTAATGAATGCTGTTTAATGTCGGCTTTTCTTCAATGAACGCAGTTTCCTCTTCAAACAACAATAAATGAACAAACCAATCGTGATAAACACATGGCCTACATGTTGTAGTAGCACCTCTAGTCAGTTTGTTGTGGTCTCCATTGAATAATCTTCCAGTATTGAATAGACAACATTCCATAGAAAAGCTTAGACAAGTCCGTGTGTGAGGTTAATTCATATTCTGCCATTGACGGCAGTAGGCGTCCAATCCATTTTCATTGGGTGATTGGCAGTTAAAGAGCCCGTTCATTCACTGTGCTTGTCAACATTACATTTCAACCAGAGGTTCCACTTTAATTGGATTGGTCGTCTGGCAACCGCATTTGGACTGCACTTGAGTATGAATTAGATTTATTGGATAAAGGTGTAAGATAACATTAAGATAAAATGATAATGCTGCTTGGTAATTGCTTGTTCATAATGTATCAGTTTTTGTAAGTATAGAAACATCGTTGTCATAAGAAACTTGCCCCGAGTTTGGTCGTTGTCATGGAGACTTGACACTCAATAACCGGACTTCGCCCAAAGTTTGGTCGTTGCAATGGAGACTTGCCACTGATTAATCAGACTTTGGCCAAAGTTTGGTCATTGTCATGGAGACTTGTCACTGATTAATCAGACTTTGCCCAGAATTTGGTCGTTTTCATAGAAACCATACTATGCTCTGTTTTCCTATATAAAGACCGACCCACTGTTCATTCAGAGAGAATTGCGAGGACGACAGACTGTGAGCGCTTCACAGCTGTTTGAGCATTCTCCTCCATCCTGCAGTCCGGCAATAAACCTATTTCCTATTAAATGGATTCCCACTCTTTCTCAACCAGTTCCTGAGGTTGTATTTTCAGATCTATCATAAAGGGAGTACACAAATTAATGAACGTATACATGTAAATATGTAAGATTATAGCCAGAGGTTAATTCCCTTTGTGAAATTAACTGCCCACCCCTGCTTTAATATTAAACCTTTTACATTCTTAGACCACAGAATTTTGAGAGCGAGCGAATCCGGCAACGAATTGTCCGTTTGACGAATTGTCCGTTTGACGAAATGTCCGGCGGCGAATCCTGTGACGAATAGTGGGTCGACCAAACATCCATTTGACGAACTTTCCGTCGACCAAACGTCCGTTCGACGAACTGTCCGTTGACCAAACGTCCGTTCGACGAACTGTCTGTCGACCAAATGTCCTTTTTACAAACTGTCAGTCCACCAAACGTCCGTCGACGAAATGTCGGGGTACTCTCAGAAATACCACGTGTGATGATTTTTCTTAAGATTTTCCCTTCAAAGTAACGCATTTGTACTCATTAAAACAATGAATATGGAGGTGAAAATTGGGAATCAGGCGGAGACTTATACGCAAGAATTTTTTAAAATTAAAAATGTTATGGCAAATATGATAAGTGTGCTTTTAAAATCCTTTTGAAATTCCTCAAACTTTTGCAAAATCAGATCATAGTTGATAAACATGGAGTGCAGGGTTTGGGACCCTATTGCTTGCAAGCTATATCCTGTTATCCTTCACTATTTCACAGCTTCAACATTTTCGGCTTCAGTACATAGTTTTTTTTATAATAAAAATAAAAAAGTTCAGAAAAATGCCAAAATTCACGCTGACACTCGCAAGTCCCTGTCTTTAGTTTCTCAACAATAAAATGCCAGAAGAAAGGGGACTGTCACTTAACTCAGCATCGGGAGTTAGCAGACGTCATTTTTGTCCGAAGCCCCTGTGAGGTTGAATTTTTTTCACAAATGCGAGCCTTATGCGACCTTACGGCGGACAACGAGGTGCTATTCTTGAAAATAGGGCATTCTGCGGAGTGGATGGCAGGGAGCCTCAGTGAAGGTGGATTTTTTTTCAAAAATGCCAGCCCCAGGCGATCTTACGTTGAGATCACTCGGTGGATTGAAAAGGCTAAGAGCCTCGGGGTTGCGTAGCTGATGGTGGAATTTACCAGAAATGTTTCAAAGTGCAGGCTTCGAGCGACGTTACTGCGGACGCCGTCGCCTATGTCTGAAAATAGAGCCTTTTCAAAATGTTCTTCTCTGGATCTCAAAATTCTTGCTTTTTTTTCGCCATTTTTCTTCCATTAGCGTCAGCCTCACAGTTTTGGGGTGCTGAGGTTCGAATTCAGATAAGTCCTCCTGTGTGGAGTTTGTATGTTCTCCCTGGTTTTATCCGAGTACTCTGGTTTCCTCCGACATTACAAAGACGTGCATGGTAGGCTGGTTTAACACTCTAAATAACCCCTAGGTATGAGTGCGAGCGTGAATGGTTGTCCATCTGCTCGCGCCATACAATTGGTTGGCCACCAATTCAGGGTGTCCCCCACCTCGTAAACGATGTCAGCTGAGATAGGCTCCAGCACCCCCATGGTTCAGAAAATGAATAAATGAATAAATGAATAGGGTTTCAATCTCCTCCTTTAGAGTTCGAAGCTCAGGAGAGTGCTCATTAAGAGTGCTCATTAAGAGTTACGTATGCTTCTCCAGTATAGTTCTCAGTAGAGGGCTGTCAGGGCCTTCAAGGCCTTCTCTGCTGGCCTAAGAAATATCTGAATGATATATTGTTATATTTTGTCCATCTATACTTATGAAACAAATCCAAATTGTCTGTTAGCTTCCTTTCATTGCGTTCCTCCCTGGTTGCACTGCTTCCAGATGTGTGTTTCATATTGAAACATTTAACCAATCACATTTCAGCCATTATTTGTTACCAGGGTCAGAAATCTGCCCCAAGGCCTTCACAATCAGTTCTGCAGGCTCTGCTGCATTAAACAAGCGTCGATAAGACTGTTGCTTTAACCAATCAGATTTCCGTTTGGCAACACCACAACGCCTTGTCGCAGGCATAGGTATACGTCATCGCTTTCACCAACTATGATTGGGTCGCGATTAGCCACAGCTACCAAACTGTATCTAGGTGGGGCTAGCTGCACAAGTAAATATATTGTTGTGTTGATTTGAAACCATTTTCAAGATGTACTTTGCCAGAAATATGACATACAGGTTCGACTTTCAGCATTAGCTTTGATGGCGATATAAAAGAAGGAAGAAAGGAGGATGGATATTGCGTACAGTTAAAAAGGACTTTTGGTGAGTAAAATATGGCTGTATTCCTAAATAATATTTTAATTGTGGGCCAAGTTCTGCTATCTGAAAAGCTCCAATGTTTGTATTTAATCACTAAATGCTGCTAGGAAGTGGATTTTACCCCATTTTCGGATAAATTGTTAAGACTCTGACTGATCTAGCTTCTTAAAAGGACAGCACATGTACATACAGACTCTTATACTCACACGCCGGCTTAGTGAAACTGCTCATGGCCATTGTTGGCTTTTATTGATGTGTAGACCGTGTTGTTTTACCTTGTTTTGTCGCCGGTCTTTTGGTCACCGGTCCTTTGGTTGCCCGTTGTCGCCGTCTGGGCGACCAAAAGACCGGCAACCAAAAGACCTGCACACACAAGGTTTTATAGCCATAAAATATTTTTTGAGGGTTGGATTGATTTGATTCGTTGAAGGCGCTACAAGAAAATTCACAGACCGCCACTGATAATCTATTAATTATTATACTAATTCTATACAGTTGCTCATTTCTTTGTGTCACCTCTATAACCTTTCACCTGTTCATGTAATACATTGCTTTTGCTCAGTGCTCCTCTAAAGTTTTGTTTTGCTTTGAGCTTCTTTCTAGTTCTCCCCTCAACAAAATACACATTTTTTTGCACAATATTTCTGATTTGTTGGCTTTCTCTTGGTTATGACGTTAAGTTTTAATGGTGCAGTATTATTCTTTCATTGCCATAGTTAATGTTTTCTGACATACTCCATCTGCCTTCTTCTCAATACTTATTCTTGGTTAGCTTCTCTTAGGTTAGCTAACTGGAATTCCAGGCTATCTCTAACAAATTGAATGTCCTTTTTGCAGCTCTGTAACGATTCAGGTTTTCTTCTCCTCTACTCTGATTCCTATTCTCTTGCTCCAGCTCTAAACATAGCTTTTAAAGCTTTGCCTCACACTCTTTTATTGTAGTGTATTTTCAAGCACACCTGTTCATTCCTTCTTCAGTACTTTTATTCCTTCAAACTGCTTCATCCAGACTGTGGATGACATAAGATATTTGATCGGTCTTCTTCTGCAGCTTCTGTTTAACTTCAGCCATTTCCTGTGTAGTTGTATTTTTTTCTCTTCTCTTTCCTTAACCAAAACCTTGTTCCCTTCTTCTGTGTTTAACAAGCATTGATGATGAGCTTCTTCTTCTGTCCTCTTTTTAAGTTCCTTTATCTGTTTAATAGAGTTCCTCAGCTTTTTGATTTTGTGCTCATATAACTCTCCATTCTGCTTGCATCCTCTCATATTGCAATTGAAGCTGCGATGTATCATCCTATTTGGGCTGTAAGCCATCGAATTGTCGTCTGACTGACATAGATCTAAGATTCATAGTTTAGCTTTATGCCATTGATCTTTGCATTGCATTGGTCTCGTTACCTTTGAAATCTCATTCTGGAGTTCTGCCACCTTTGAGGTTTCCTCTTCTAGCTTCTGCTGTAACTGTTTAACCTCATGCTCTTTATTTTCCAATGTCTTTTCTACTTCCATTTTGTCCCAGCTGACACTTTCTAACTCTGTATACCGCTTTTTGAGGACAGACTGAAACTCCTCCTGCTGATCTGTGTAGCGATCTTCTGCCAATTTCCGCTTCCTCTTTTCTTCCTCTAACAAGTAGCGTAGACGTGTCACCTCATCATCAAGGTCAGCCAGTTGGTTATGAGTGTTGTCGAGGCTGTCTTTTGCGTCATTGCACTGCAGGGAAGTGGTCTGTTTAGTCTCCTCCATTGACAGCAACCTTTCCTGAGACTGGGAAAGCTCGAGTTGATAGCTGAGAATAGAATCTTCGAGAGATTTATTCTTGATATTGCGGTCTTTGATAGTCTCCCTCAACAAGCGAAGTTCTTCTTCGAGCAGTTCAATCCGAGTGTTACGAATCTGAAATGAGGGGAGGAATATTCAAACACGCTGTAATTTAAACATACAATGTCATCATTGACATTCCAAAATATTTTTATATTACACCCACACCTTATTTATATATTCATTGATCTACATTGCAATACCTTAAGGTGCTCCATGTTTTTTAAAAGTTCTCCAAGGAATTTTAAGTAGTCATTCGACCAAGTAAGCAACTTCATGTATCGGGTCTGCAATTGAGTAGCCTGAATGGAATAGAAGTGGATGATTGCTAATGCACAAATGGTACATAGATTACATTGAAATAAATATTATTTCCTACAGGAGTTTTTATAGTTAACCGTGGAACGGTCTGCTTTACCTCCTGAATGAGATCAAAAGATGGTGAAGTTAGCATTGTTCTCTCGATTGGGATCTTGAGCAAAGTCTCTAAGCCGGAGGTGTAACAGGCTAGATCTGATTCATAATCCTGTAAAACATGTAATTTAAAAAAACAATGAAAAAATGAGTGACTCGAGATAGGAAAAAGATCCAAATTACAAAATTCCCCAAAAAGTAAATGCATTTCCTTATCCGTTATATAATTTTGAAAATAGGATAGGATAGGACAGGATAACTTTATTTATCCCGTATTCGAGAAATTGCATTGTGGCAGTAGCAAGAATGTGATTAGACAGAACAGCAAAGCAAAAACACAAAGTACAAAGCATATTAAAGTAAACGGAATCCTATAATCATTAAGACATAAAAGCAGCAAAAACACAAAAAGAGCAAGAGTGGACGGAGCTACCACGGCCGGCTGCCGGTTAAACAGTGCCATTTTGGTTGCGGTAGCTAAAACGGACTCAAAAAGACGTTGTAAAGTTGGACAAAAAACTGGAACCACACACAGGAAGTCTTCCACGAGATGGGGGACTTGGGCAGACTGTGACCGAGGTAGAGAATATGCAGAGTCGCTCTTCCAAGCTTATCCTCACAGTTCCTCAGTAGTCTGAAGCTGAAGAAAACAGCAGCAGGGCAGAACTCTTCGACTACGTTGCTGGTAAGTGCCGGCAGCTCTTCCATCCCATCCCACGATGGAATGGTTGGTCAAAAGCGTTGTCTCTTCTCCCAGCCCTTTTGTCCAGCTCCGAAACTCCAGCAGCACCGAGGTGTTGTTCCTTCTGCTGCATATTGTAACAGCTAGTCCCATGAGTGTGACAGCGTAGGCATGGCTGACTAGTTCCAAAAAAAAAGCCGAAAGAAGCGAGGCTAACAGAACAAGGAAAGTTGTAAAAACATGAAAGTAAAAAGTATAAAGTACAAAGTCAAGTAAAAAAGAATGTATTAAGAAATATTAAAATGTAATTTAAAAAAAATAGAAGGGCTGTAAAACATGAAAAACACAAGAGTGTACAGAGCTACTCCCACTGGCTCCCGCTTTAATGGCGCCATCTTGGAAAATAGTCACACATGTATTTAGAACTTCACTACCCTCCACTAGGCTCGGATTTCATCACTCTCATATATAATGACAATAAAAGCATTCATTCAATTCAATTGGCTATCTCACAACAACCACTATCCACGTTCGAAGATTCTCTCTTACAAACCGTTACATGCCTGTCCACGTCGTTTAAATGCTCCTTTTATTAATGATTGCAATTCCCCTTTTTGAGCAATTAAAAACTGTACAAATATAAGGCAGCACATATTTTCACACACACACACACATACACACACACGTACATGCACACACACTCGCACACGCACACACGCACACACGAAAGGCACAAGTAAAGGTCTAAATTGTACAACAAAGTGGACGGCTTTCACCCCTGGCTCTTGCCGCCATCTGGCGACTATTACGTCTCCCATTATAACGGCCGCGGAGGGAACTATTTCAGGGACCCAGGGCACATATGCTTTATTCATTTTAAGACATTAATAAATCCTCACGTCTTTCATACCAAACCAATTTTAAAGGGTCTAGTTTGTAGTTGTGCGAGGACTGTGGAACAAATGAGAGAATTTACATGTCAAAGGACTGCTGTACTCATGAAATTTTGAAGTTAAGAAAAAAGTTCTGGAGCCAATAGATTTCATCACAAGGCTTTTGATTGTGTAGATTCTAGAGGTGTAGATTTGAACATTTACCATTTGCCAGATGCCCGAGATAAGATGGAATTGGAGCAAGAGCTAATGCTTCTGTTAATTAAACTACTCCCTAAGGTGAGAATGGGACTTTAAGATACTAGCCTCAATCTCTTGGGGCTCCAGTATTCTGTGCATCACAGATCTATGCTGATTGCGCTAGGCGAAGAGGCTATTTTGGAATATTGAGGTGCCTGTTAGTCTTGATATATCCTACTGTGGCAGATATCAACATGTGTTCATGAGCCAGGGTGAGGATGGCCTTAAAGACATCAGACATTGCCGAAACGATGACGAAGGAGGGTAGGAAGGTGTTGGACTGGATGTGGAGTGGACACAATTTGGTGGACATGTGAAGGTGAGTGCATTTGAAAGGTTAGGGTTCTCCTCCTTACCTTGATTGAGGTCAAGCAAGCCTCATTGTCTTTTAGAACACCTTCTAATGTTTCACGTTTTTCTTTGATTTCCGTATTAATAGCCTTCGTGAAAAAAAGAAAATTACAAAAGTTTCACAAATATGTCTAAAAAAACTAATAAGGAACACATTACATCAGGGGTGGCAAAGTCCGGTTCTCGAGAACCCCTATCCAGTCTGTTTTCCGTATCTGGCCTCCTTTACCACACCTGAATCAAATGATTAACTCAGCAGCAACCTGTCCAGAAGCCTCATATCAATCACGGTTATTTGATTCAGGTGTGTTGGCAGAGGGAGACATGGAAAACAGACTGGGGCTCTCAAGGACAGAACTTGGTCACCCCTGCATTACAATAACAAAATGATATTGTGAACAGTTGTATATACATATAACCTTCTGATTGTTGATGAGGTCCTCCAGAGTTTGAACATTTTGTATGTTGGTGGTCTGCAGGATGTCTTGCTTTTTCTGGATGTGACCCATCCAGGCAATGTAGGATGAGCTGGTTTGCTTATAGTGGGCCAGCTGAGGCAGATACCGCTGCAAATCCTGGAGTCTGGAATAAAAATCTTCATTTAATTTTTTAAAATCTTTTTTAAGAAACACTAGCTGATCTTTTGTACCTCACAGGATTTTTTTCTCCCGATTTCAATATGATTCTGCATACCTGCAGTAGATCTGTTCCTTTATTCGTCTCCAGCGGTCTGACAAAAGACCCATTTGCTCAGTGTACTTGGAAAGCATCATGTCACATCTGTGGAAGGGCCCTCCCACCTGGCCATTCCAGTGGTTTGCATTGGCTAGTTCAGCTTCCATGGAGTTCAGAACACCACCTTTCTGATCCAACTCATCTTTGATATTCTATATAGGATATGCAAAATATCAACAAAGGAAAAAAACAGTTCCGGTAAATAAAACTGCTTCTCTACCAGTGTTGGAACTAACGCCTTTAAATCCGTCATGTTACATAAAACTAACAAACAGTTGGTGCGCACTTTTTACATGCACTAAATTCAAGATTCTGTAGATGCCGGGTTACATTGCTTGCTGACGCGCTATATTTATATAGTGAAAAGGCGGATGTGTTAATGGGGAATGCTCGTGCGCATATCATGCTACAAGCAAAACAATATTAGCAGACAGCGATTAATTTTTCCTCTGCTACCAGTGCCCAATGTGATATGGATCAGAGCCAAAATGGGTAAAACGTTGTGTAAAATGAAATTCTGCATGTTGAACCATTGATAAGTAGATGTAACACTACATGTTGGCTTTAACTTGTAACGTAATGTCCTAAATTCATTTTCTCTATAACAGCCCCGAAGTTATCATACGATTACTTATATGGGGAGAACCAAGTGAGAAGTCATGCTGTCGTGTACTTTATCTGTACTTATGAAATCACATGGGGCACCTAGTTTACAAACGTGAATGACTTGTATTCAGCTGAATTTGGGGAATTTCAAAATCAATTTGACAATAAAACATTTTTTTTCCTGAAAGTCACGAGGATAAATAATGTAAATGTTTATAGTCTTGTTTAACTTATATTTTGTTGCAAAAGCCCTACTTTTATTTGAGTGAGTCCCCACAAACAAAATATGATATTTTGGGTTTGCTTCGGGCTCGGGCCTGAAAATCAAGTTTATTCATTGGGCTCGGGCCGGGCTCTAATACTCGCGGGCCAGGTCGGGTGAGGCTGGATTTTTTTCGGCCCGATATTACCTCTACTCGGAACGGTTGCGAGGGTTGCTTGAGCCTAACCCAGCTAACTTCAGCCGAAAGACTAGACTACACTATAGACTAGTTGTAGGGCACAAGATTTTACCAAGGATGTATGATTGCGTTGAAGTCATGAACCTAGTTCTAAGCACTGGCACAGAAAATAGCCCTACTAAGGTTTTACCACATAAAGGTTTATCCTTTGTCAATACAGCAAAGTGTATTAAGGTCAAATTCATCTTACACTGTTTTTACATAGGGGCAATACTTAAAAAAATCTTTCAGTAATATACCTTGAGAGTCATCAAGTTGTCGTTTACATCTGCAAGCAACAGAGAAGTGGTCTCCTTCTCTGTCAATCTCGTTTCATGAATCTTAATGATGTCTTCAGCACATGCCATACTTTCCACCACGCTCCTAAGAGCCTGGAATCTGATTACAATAAAGACATACCAATAAAAAAAACATGGAAATATTTAAATTCATTGTATGAATTTAGACAGGGTCGGTCAGAAACCTTTTATACTGGGAGAGCGATAAACAATTCATATTTTTAAATGTAATTCCTTGATAGCATATGTACTATATGTAGCGGTTATACCAGTGACGGACCGTGCATTTCACACCTACGCCTTCCATAGTGTGTGAATAAATCCAACCCTTAATTAGTATTTTATGACTATAAAACCTTTAATGCAGCTACAGCTGTGACACATGAAAAAGAATCAATGATAACCTAAAAAAAATATTCAGGAAGATAGACATTTTACTGACCAGAATTATTGTGTTCTGGGACCAACATACGTAGAAAATAAATATTCGAAGTCTGGGACCAACGTACGTAGAACATAAATGATCGTGGTCTGGGACCAACGTAAGTAGAAGAATAGAGTCAGGGACTCCGCTAAGAAACAAAGTCAGGGACTTGTCTGATATTGAATGTTTGTGATCTGGGACCAACTTACATAGAAGATAAATGTTTGTGGTCTGGGACCGACGTACGTAGAACATAAATATGCGAGGTCTGGGACCAATGTACGTAGAACAAAAACGATCGTGGTCTGGGACCAACGTAAGTAGAACAAGAATAGTGTCAGGAGTGGCTGGATTGCCTCTCCTGGCATGACGTCACGATAATTATCACCTGTGACTAATTACGTGATTAGATTATTTTTGGTATTTAAGCATTATGGTTTTCTGTGGACGAGGTCGGATCGTCTGGTTTCGTTCCTGTGTTTCCTCGTAGTCATTGCCGTTTCCATTGACGCCACGCCGCATGTTCATTTCGTTTGTCAAGAGAGATCAAGCTAAGTTGTTTATGTTATGTTACCCCGTTTATTAAATCAACCTACAAGAGCTACAGATCTGCCTCACATTTCCATTTACTTCGGCGACTCTGCATCTGGGTTCAACTTCCCCTCCGATCGCGTCGCACTACGCGGCGCGATCATAACAAATAGAGTTAGGGACTCCGCTAAGAGACAAAGTCATGGATTTGTCGGATCTTGGTGTGTTCAGAGATATTGGATGAATCACAAAGTATTGAGATCAATTTAGTAAATTTAGAATATAATTGTTGTCTAAACTATTAAATAAGTGATTAATATAGGTCGGGAAGCGACAAGAGAGATGGGTTTGTTGCCAGACTGCAGAATTGAGATCGAAGGGTTGCCAGATGTGGGGTATATGCGGATGCGTAGTTTGAGGGCTTGTGTCTGCCGCGATGGGTGGATAGGCATGGTTTCTTTCCCAATTTGAATGACATGAAAGGTTTGATGAACATAGAAAGGATTGTTGAAGAAAATAATTTTGTAAGTAAATCGAAAAGAAAGTGTGGGAAAAGCAGCTGAAGGTGTGCAGAGTTGACTTGAGGTAAGTAGAGTGGACTTAAAATATTTTGTGTGTCGAGTGTTGCTGCAGAAAATGGCTCTTATCTTAAGTAAACATCGTCTCCTTGGTGGGGGTGAGATGAGCCGATCCGAATTTAATAGGAATGCAGCCATTAAATTTAGCTATCCTTGGGTGGTTAGCAATATAGGGGTGATTTGTGATGTAGACCTTAAGTATTAAGAATTATTTGGTTATTAATGATATCAAACAAAAAAATGACAATGCAAAAATAGCATTATTAGGTAAAGTGTACCTGGCTGGTTTAGATGGAATAATTAATTTGGGATCGTCATGATTTCCATAGGACGGAAGAGGCATGGAATGTATTCAGCGCACGGAAGACATGCCTTGTTTTGCCCTGAGCAGGTGAAATATGTTTTGGGTCATTTTAATGATTATTAATGATATAAGCATAAGCATCGAACAATTGTTGTCAACCAAATGATGTTGACCTATTTCCTTTGGGATTGATTATTGTTGATAGGACAGCAAAAGGTGGTGAGCAGTCACTGATGTCTGATTATGAGTGTGAGTGTGAATGGTTGTCTATCTTCTTGTGTTTATTATTGGCTGGCCACCGAGATAAAATCAATCGTTTAGATGTCAAGGTGGAAAAGGATTTAGAAATGTGGAATCGATTTCTGAAATCGCCAATAAGCCCCTTTTCAGGGATTATGGATTTTTTTTTGTCAAATGACATTTTTGATGAAAATGCAGCAGCAGTACTCCAAATGTCAAACCTGACGTGGAGAAAAAAATAATATGCTCTGTAAAATGGGAAATTTGGGGGCAACGAAAAAGAAAAGAGAAAATAAAATGAAAAATATCATTAAGAAAACGCATTGAATTTGGGTTAGCAGAAGGAGACTGTGCTTCTCAACAGGAAACAGAACAATGGTGGTGCTAGGAGCCTGGGTGCTCAACCTACAGTATAAAGAAGAAGCACTAGCACGACTCAAAGTGGGAACATTCATACCAAGTGTTGTTGACCAACCAACGGACATGAAAATAGCCGAGAGGGCGATGAGGATACACCTTTTTGCACAAAGCGTTTCAATTGAGACTAAACCTTCTTACAAAGCGTTAAAATAAATGATGAATGAAAACGTCCAATGTATCCCCAGTCAAACTCGCAGAGCTTCTCACAGAACTCCTGAAAGCGGTACAGCTACCAATGAAGCTGCTATCTGCAAATGTATAGCACACACGACGGGACAAGACCCTGTCTCGTTGGGGAAAAAGCAATCAGACGAAACAGTCAAAGAAGCCGCACACTGCAAACATCGAGACAGCAATATCTGCAGTGGAAAGGTCTCGCAAAGGTCTCCAAACCTACTTTTTTGTTGCAGAAACTGTCTCACCTGCTGTAGACACAACGCTCAGGGCAATGAACAACCCAGGCGTGGAACAAGGCAAACAGGAACATATCCCTTTGAGGGTCTGAACCTGGATTTCATCAAACTGAACCAAAGTGGCACATACAAGTACTGTCTTGTGATCATTGACACACTTAACAAGTGGATTGAGATATGCCCATCCAAGAAAGCTGATGCCATGGCATCGATTTTTTATGTCTGGGCTCATGTGGTTGAAACGCGGGGGGATCTTCAGGCATTTCAGTAAAAGTTGGCTTGAAGGTAACAACAACTGACCTGTCTGATTATTTCCCCCTATGTTTTAAAGGTATGTTGTTTTGTTGTAGAGATCGATTGAGTGTGGGGTTTGCAAGAGACAATAGTTGGCATGTGAGAAAGACCATAATGTTTAGTAATGTTTGTTTACTTTTTATGTATGTGCGTGAATGTGCGAGTCTCGGGTGGAGGACATGAATAGCCTTTAGCAAGCTACCTTTGGCCGCCATTATAGCGTTAGCATGAGTGTGCAGTATATGACGGTGGTAGCAAAAGAAGCTATGCTATTGAGATTTCACGAACCTCGAGTAAAGCACATGTAATAGCATAAGCAACGTACCCCCGGCCGCCATTAGTGTTAGCATTGTGATGTGTATGTGTGTATGACGGTAGTAGCAAAGGGAGCTAAGCTATGCTATTGAGATTCCTTTGTTTGCCCTGCTAACTAGCTGAGAACTTTGCTAAGTTGGAAAACAAAAGGTAATACAAGTTACAATAGTCATAAGTTATGACCGTTTATGCAACAAGTACATTGTTTTGGGTTATAACGGGTTGTTAATATATTTATATGTATATATATATATATGGGTGTTTCTGTATATTATGTTTTTGTGTGAATTGATTATTAATTTTCACCAAAGGTTGGCTTGAACATAACAACAACTGACCTGTCTGGTTATTTCCCCGTGTTTTGAAGGCAAAGAAATGGCCGAATTCAGGGGTACTACATTTGGAGGCACCGCTGGGATTGCTGCTTAGATGACCAGTGTTCACAACCTGCTCACTGAATTCTGAGCCAGCTAACTCTACACTACAAACCAGGAAGAAAACAGTGAGGAGAGGTGTTGTTGTTAAGAGGAACTTGAAGTTGGCAGAGTACTCGTCATCTGAGGCCAAGCACAGATCATCAGAGAGACGGTAAATACGTGCCAGTTCAGAGTTCACTTTTGCACAGTTAACCGAACTCCTACACCATTGAGGAAATGGAAATGGAACTGGAGCAGTTATACCAAGAGGTGGAAGGAATGTTGGATTACCTGACAGTAAATGACCTGATAGGAATATGTTGTTTTCTTAAAATAATAAGATGTGTGAAACGCTATACACATATGGCATTGTTGGCTCACATTGTGACGCACCTGGAAAGAGAAGAACTCGAAGACGAAGAGGATAAAGGTATGTCCGAGTTGTTGAAATTGAAAGAGAAAATATATGAGATGAGGCATGAAGACAAAAGACATGAAGGGAGGGAAAACAAAGATGCTGATGCTTTGTCAAGGATGCCGCTGGATGTTGAGGTATCGATGAAAGAATGTTCTAAGGAACTGCCACCCGATGCTATCGTTGCCACAATCCAAGCAGTCAAGGCAGAGGAATATCCCCTTTGATCCTGCCTTCATTTCAAATCTGTTGTTCAGTGACAGATGTAGATGAGACAGCTGCTGCGTCAATCAACCCTGTGCCAAAAGAAGTGATAAGAAAAGCACAACAATTGGACCTATTCATTCGTCCTGTGTTGAATTATAAGCGCCAGACATGGGCAAACTACGGCCCGCGGGCCGTATACGGCCCGTTAGACAATTTAATCCGGCCTGCCGAGCTTGTCCAATAAATAAAATAATAATCCTTCATAAATCATTCATTACATCTTGTCCATGCAATACCGTGTTTACCCTATAAATGGCGCGCTGACATTTAGGTCTTTGTTGAGTCGCGCCTTTCTCTTTATTTATCCCTCTTTACCCTTGTAAAACTTGTTAATTTCATACGCGCACGAGGACTTAATCACCGTCAGTTCATTACGTTCTTGGAGGAAACTGATGCGGATCACCAGGACTTACTCTACCATTCCCGTGTCCGCTGGTTAAGTTTGGGCAAAGTGCTACAACGAGTATGGGAGCTCAAAGAGGAGATCATCTCCTTTTTGGAGTTAATTGGGAAATCCGAAGAGTTTCCCGAGCTGAGAGACGTGAACTGGTTGTGTGACTTTGCTTTTTCTGTTGACATTTTTTCGCACATGAATGAGCTGAACGTGCAACTACAGGGGAAAGATCAATTTGTACACAACATGTACACAAATGTGCGAGCCTTCAAATCGAAGCTGATTTTATTCTCCAGACAAATGTCAAACAAATCGTTCTCTCATTTTCCCACTCTAGCCACGCTAAAAGAGGCCACCCGAAACATAAAGAAATACTGCAAAACACTGGACGACCTGCACAGAGAATTCTGCCGTCGGTTCTCAGATTTTGAAAAAATTGAGAAGTCACTTCTGTTGGTCTCCTGTCCATTATCACAAGACCCTGAAACAGCGCCACTGGAGCTGCAATTGGAACTGATCAATCTTCAGTCCGATTTCACTTCAAAGGAGAAGTTTAACTCTTCTAAACTGGATGACTTTTACGCTTCACTTAATGAAGCCATGTTTCCAAACTTGCGGAGGATGGCACAGAAGATGCTGGTGTTGTTTGGCTCGACCTACGTTTGTGAGCAGACGTTCAGCATCATGAACATCAACAAAGCCCGTCACAGATCAAAGTTAACTGACCAACACCTCCGATCTATCCTGAGACTTTCCACAACAAAACTAACACCAAACTTTGATGCACTGGCAAAAAAGGGAGACCAACAACACTGTTCCCACTGAAAGTTCGAGTTTTTCTACTATGATAAAAAAATTGAAAGTTTGAAAGGGCGCATCTTTTAATTACGCACTGCAGCGGGACAGAAAGGATTGAGGTTAGTCGCCTATGTTGTTGGGTAGTAATGTTTTGAATGTTGAAAGTTATATTCATCAAGATTTCAATAAATTTTGATATTTGTTTTACTTGGTGCCTTCAATTGAATTGTATTAAAAACAGATGCAATCTCCAGGGTTGATAGATCACAGTTTTCTATTCTAATCTATTTGGCCTACTATTTCTCCTGTACATTTGGAAAATGCAGTCCTCAATGTTAGTGAAACGTGTTGAACATTTATTTGCATGTGCTTGCTGTACTATGAGGTTTGGATACTACAAGCAACGCTTTATTATATTTGGCCCAGCAGTCAATGTACTGCTGTGGCCCCTTGTTCAAATTTTATAACCCATAGTGGCCCGCAAGTCAAAAAGTTTGCCCATCCCTGGTCTAGGTGGTAAGCCATCAGCTGAGGAGTTGAAGTCGCTCAGCCCAAAGACAAAATGCTTGCTCAGGCAGTGGGAAAAACTGATAATAAACAGTGACGGGATTCTGTACAGAACCACAACGACCCGTAACCAGTTAGTCCTGACAGAACAATATCGAGGAACAGTAATGCAAGAGTTGCATAATAACATGGGGCACCAGGGCGTCGACCGCACAGTATCCCTTGTGCGTGATCGTTTCTTCTGGCCGTATATGCAATCTGATATTGAACATTAGGTGACTAAAACCTGCCATTGTCTAAAACAAAAGAAACCATGCCAGGAACAGAGAGCGCCATTGACAAATATTGAGACAATACAGCCCTTTGAGGTGGTCTGCATTGACTTTCTTCATTTTGATAGATGTAATCCTCGTCATAGTCGACCACTTTACACGTTTTGTCCAAGCATATGCCACCACCACCAAGTCAGGAAAAGCTGCTGCAAACCTTATCTTCAATGACTTTGCTCTGAAGTTTGGGTTCCCCTTACATATCCACCATGATCAGGGAAGAGAATTCAAAAACCAGTTAGTCACCCAGTTGAAGAGACTCAGTGGTATGGCTGGATCAAGGACAACACCGTTACACCCGATGGATAATGGTCAAGTGGAACGAATGAACAGAACATTACTACAGATGCTCAGAACACTGACTGAGACACAGAAATCTAATTGGAAGATGTCTTTGAACAAACTTGTGCATGCTTACAACTGTACCCGTTGTGATGTGACAGGTTATTCACCATTTTACCTACTGTTCGGGAGATAACCAAGGCTTCCAGTGGACATGCTCTTTGGACTGTGCAACAAGTCCGATGCAGATGGACAGCAGGACTAGCAGGTGGAGGACATGTATAGCCTTTAGCGAGCTACCTTCGGCTGCCATTATAGCGTTAGCATGAGTGTGCAGTACATCACGGTCGTAGCAAAGGAAGCTATGCTATTGAGATTTCACGAGCCTCGAGTAGAGCACATGTAATAGCATTAGCAACGTACCCTCGGCCGCCATTAGCGTTAGCATTGTGTTGTGTATGTGTATGACGGTAGTAGTAAAGGGAGCTAAGCTATGCTATTGAGATTCCTTTGTTTGCCCTGCTAACTAGCTGAGGACTTTGCTAGGTTGGAAAACAAAAGGTAATACAAGTTACAATAGTCATAAGTTATGACCGTTTATGCAACAAGTACATTGTTTTGGGTTATAACGAGTTGTTAATATATTTATAAGTATATATGGGTGTTATTGTATATTATGTTTTTGTGTAAATTGATTATTAATTTTCAGTAAATGTTGGCTTGAAGATAACAACAACTGACCTGTCTGGTTATTTCCCCTGTGTTTTAAAGGCAAATAAATTGCCGAATTCAGGGGTACTACACCTGCCGCCCCCAAAGTGCTGGACTTGTTGAAGGAACCAATGAAGCAGTAAAACTCAGACTCAGAAAAACCATGGCCAGAAAGCCTGAGCCTGGTAGAAACATACATGAGAATCGCACAGGGGATGCACACCATTTGAGGCAGTGAATGGCAGAATGGCAGACCCTTACACTAGCCAATGTGGGAATGAGATCTGGTGGTAGAAGAGAAAGGAGAAACAGATCCCCTCACTCAGTGGTTATGCAAAATGTTCCAAGAAAGAACCAATACATCTGACAATACACCTTCAGGAGCAGGTTAAGAAAGAGTGAGATCAATTTAATAGGAAATAGGTTTATTACCAAACTGCAAAGTGGAGAGAGAGAGGTCTAACAGTGGAGCCCTGTTCAGCGCAATGTTCTTACAACTCTCTATCGAATGAACAGTGGGTTCGTCTTTATAAAGGAAAACAGGGCACATTATGGTTTCTATGACAACGACCAAACTCTGGGCAAAGTCTGATTAATCAGTGACAGGTCTCCATGACAATGACCAAACTTTGGTTAATGATGTCTGATTAATCAGTGGCAACTCTCTATGGGAACGGCCATACTTTGGGCGAAGTCCGGTTAATCAGTGTGAGGTCTCCATGAAAACGACCTAACTCGGAGCAAGTTTCTTATGACAATGATGTTTCTATACTTACAAAGACTGATACAATATGAACAAACAATTGCCAAGCAACTTTGACATTTTATCTTTCAATATTATCTGACAAGAACTATGATAAAATGCAAATGATCTGCCGACATCTTCTCTGTCTCCCACACAGAAGGTCTTGTTCCCAGGCGACCTGGTACTCGTCAAGGGGATAAAAAGAAAGTGCTGGTCTTCTCCATGTGGGGATGGACCTCACCGTGCGATTTTGACCGCTGACTTCACCAAGTTGGTCAGCACCGTCAATGCTGATGAACGAGTGTTGGGGCTCACAACCATGATCCAGTGTGGGGCTCGGATGTCCCCCTTGAACACAAACACTACTCAGACTCATCCAAAATCCTGATAGCTCTGTTCGCCAGGGCAGGAACAGCAACGAACACCCTACGTCTGGAAACCATTGACTACACATTCCAGGCCTTTGTCATCGTATCAGTACGACTACAACAAGGCCGGGAAGCCCAAATAACCTCCCAGAAGAGAGGTGTGTGTGCCATGGTAGGAGAGTCATGCTGCACCTTCATCCCTGCCAACCCATCCTACTCAGTCCATGTTGCCCTACTAACTAACCCTCTTAAGTTATCAAAGTTTTGGTTATGAGCACTATTTGCCTTGTCCTCACCTGCTTCCCAGCGACTGGTTCCTAATTCCCTGTATCTTGCCTCGACGTCTCCTGTGGACATAACACCTTGTGCCTTTTGTTTTGACAAGTGATGAGATTGTGAACGTGTTTTGAAAACTATGAGGTCCCAACCGTGTAACGCACCCCTCCCTTTAGAGTTGAAACGTCTATGTAATCAGGGTGTTACGATCGCCGCCGCGTAGTGCGAGGCGATCGGAGGGGAAGTTGAACCCAGATGCAGAGTCGCCGAAGGAATGGAAAGGTGAGGCAGGTCTGTAGCTCTTGTAGGTTGATTTATTGAACGGGGTAACATAACTTCAACAACTTAGCTTGACCACTCATTACAAACGAAAACAACATGCGGCGGGGCGTCATGGAAACAGCAATGACTACGAGGATTAACAGGAAACGAAACCAGAACTAAACCAGTACTACACTAGACGATCCAACGGCGTCCACAGAAAATCACAATGCTTAAATACCAAAAATAATCCAATCACGTAATTAGCCACAGCTGACAATCATCGTGACGTCATGTCAGGAGAGGCAATCCAGCGACTCCTGACAGTACACCCCCTCTAAGGGACGGATTCTAGACGTCCCAAGGTCAATTACAACATGAGAAACGGGAACAAGCAGGGAGGGTGGGTGGGCGATTTAGAATTGTCCGGTGGTCTTCCACACCAACCCAAGAACAGACGGAGAGGTCGCTCCGGCGGGCGTCCGTGCCAGCCAGAAACGAGACAAGTCAGTGGCAGGTCTGGCGGGCGTCCGTGCCGGTCAGAAACAAGACGGGGCAGTGGCAAGTCTGGCGGGCGTCCGTGCCGGTCAGAAACAAGACGGGGCAGTGGCAAGTCTGGCGGGCGTCCGTGCCGGTCAGAAACAAGACGAGGCTGTGGTCGATCCGGTGGGCGTCCGCGCCGGCCAGAAACTAGACGAGTCAGTGGCAGGTCTGGCGGGCGTCCGCGCCGGCCAGAAACGAAACGAGGCTGAGGTCGATCCGGCGGGGGTCCGCGCCGGCCAGAAACGAGACGAGGCGGTGGTCGATCCGGCGGGCGTCCGCGCCGGCCAGAAACAAGACGAGGTTGTGGTCGGTCCGGCGGGCGTCCGCGCCGGCCAGAAACGAGACGAGGCAGTGGTCGATCCGGCGGGCGTCCGCGCCGGCCAGAAACGAGACGAGGCAGTGGTCGGTCCGGCGGGCGTCCGCGTCGGCCAGAAACGAGACGAGGCTGAGGTCGATCCGGCGGGCGTCCGCGCCGGCCAAAAACGAGACGAGGCAGTGGTCGGTCCGGCAGGCATCCCAGCTGGTCCCTTAAGTCTTTGCCAAACTGCCTGCCTTCAGGAAATATTAGAAGTTTAGTACGGTCGGGCACCTTACCCTGTTTGCTCGGGGGGTGGACAGCCCTCTTCTCCCAGGAACCCGGATAATTGCTTCTCTGGACGTCGCCGGCTTCTTCCTCCTGGCGCACCGGCGAATTGGCACTCTCGACATCGCCAGCCCCTTCCTCCAGGGACTCCGGCGAATTGCCTCTCTCGTCGCCAGTCCCATCTGCCAGGGACTCCGGCGCCTTGCCACTCTCGACGTCACCGGCTTCCTCCTCCAGGGGCACCAGCGAATTACCACTCTTGACGTCACCGGCCCCATCCTCCAGGGGAAACGGCAAATTGGCACTCTCGACGTCGCCAGCCCCTTCATCCAGGGACTCCGGCGAATTGCCTCTCGCGACGTCACCGGCTTCTTCCTCCAGGGGCACCGGCGAATTGGCACTCTCGACGTCGCCAGCCCCTTCCTCCAGGGACTCCGGCGAATTACCTCTCTCGACGTCACCGGCTTCTTCCTCCTGGCGCACCGGCGAATTGGCACTCTCGACATCGCCAGCCCCTTCCTCCAGGGACTCCGGCGAATTGCCTCTCTCGTCGCCAGTCCCATCTGCCAGGGACTCCGGCGCATTGCCACTCTCGACGTCACCGGCTTCCTCCTCCAGGGGCACCAGCGAATTACCACTCTTGACGTCACCGGCCCCATCCTCCAGGGGCAACGGCAAATTGGCACTCTCGACGTCGCCAGCCCCTTCATCCAGGGACTCCGGCGAATTGCCACTCTCGACGTCACCGGCTTCTTCCTCCAGGGGCACCAACGAATTGGCACTCTCGACATCGCCAGCCCCTTCCTCCAGGGACTCCGGCGAATTGCCTCTCTCGATGTCGCCAGTCCCATCTTCCAGGGACTCCGGCGAAATACCACTCTCGACGTCGCCGGCCCCGTCTTCATCGAGCGCCGGAGCATCGTCGCCACTTCTGGGCGGGCAGGCGCTGGACGGGCAGGCGCTTGGGAGAGCGGTGCTTGGGAGAGCGGTGCTAGGGAGAGCGGTGCTAGGGAGAGCGGTGCTAGGGAGAGCGGTGCTAGGGAGAGCGGTGCTAGGGAGAGCGGTGCTAGGGAGAGCGGTGCTTGGGAGAGCGGTGCTTGGGAGAGCGGTGCTTGGGAGAGCGGTGCTTGGGACTGCGGTGCTAGAATGGCCGTCTGTCACCAGAAACCTGATCCGTGGCTTCGGTACGGGTGCGACCGGCGACCCCAAAGGCAACGGGAGTAATTTGCGTGGCCTTGGGACAGGAGCTTGGGGCACTTGAAACGGCGCGCTGGGCCGAGTAACTTCGGCCACTTGGACAGGCGTGGTCGGCCGAGTGACTTCGGGCACTTGGACAGGCGTGGTCGGCCGAGTAACTTCGGGCACTTGGAAAGGCGTGGTCGGCCGAGTAACTTCGGGCACTTGGAAAGGCGTGGTCGGCCGAGTAACTTCGGGCACTTGGAAAGGAGCTTGGAGGAACGTGGTCGGAAAAGGAGCTTGGAGGGACGTGGTCGGAAAAGGAGCTTGGAGGGACGTGGTCGGAAAAGGAGCTTGGAGGGACGTGGTCGGAAAAGGAGCTTGGAAGGACGTGGGCGGGCGCGTAACTTGGACAGTGGTTAGTGTGTCCAGGCATTGCTTTCGCTTCGCTCTACGGCGTGGCGCTCGGCGCCTCCTCTGGGAGGACTGCACAGCACCCCCGCCACCACGCCGCGCCCCAGTATTGGTGGTTAGCCCACTCTGTAATTGCTGGTCGGGGTATTTGTAATAGGAATTATCGGGGGAACAATCGGGATAATCCTCCTCCAGTGGAAGGTCTCGGGGTCCGAATTGGTCAAAGAATTCATCATCGGATTCCGAAACGCCAGCGAAAAAATCAATTTCCTCAATGATGTCCTCCTCACCAGAATCGTCAGGCTCCCTCCATGGTGAATCAATTCCTCTGGGCATAGGCATAAGATAACTTGGGCGGCCTCTGGTGGTTGTACGCACCTGGACCTCATGATGAAACGGTAAAGGCTTCCCAGGGCGACGTGCATAGCAGTGGTGGGGCGTATGAGCACGCTGCGGCTCCAACTCTCCCACCAGCCGTGGCTCATCTCCAGCAATGATGTGCCTGAGAGCCCCGCACCACGGTGTGTTCATTACAAAATTCCTAAACGATTCTGAGGGGTTACTTATACATTCCAAGCAGTCCGGTGTCTTCGAGGTGGATGGTTTGCGTCGCCGAGTGCGTCGGCGCGAGCGTGGGTGGCGCTCCGCTGGGTCCATATTGGTTGGATCGTGCTGTTACGATCGCCGCCGCGTAGTGCGAGGCGATCGGAGGGGAAGTTGAACCCAGATGCAGAGTCGCCGAAGGAATGGAAAGGTGAGGCAGGTCTGTAGCTCTTGTAGGTTGATTTATTGAACGGGGTAACATAACTTCAACAACTTAGCTTGACCACTCATTACAAACGAAAACAACATGCGGCGGGGCGTCATGGAAACAGCAATGACTACGAGGATTAACAGGAAACGAAACCAGAACTAAACCAGTACTACACCAGACGATCCAACGGCGTCCACAGAAAATCACAATGCTTAAATACCAAAAATAATACAATCACGTAATTAGCCACAGCTGACAATCATCGTGACGTCATGTCAGGAGAGGCAATCCAGCGACTCCTGACACAGGGCCTCTGAATTAAAAAAAAAAAAAAAAAAAAACGAACAAAGGAAAAGAATGAGCAGAACAAGGTTGGGGAATTGCCACAAGCAGTCCTCGACGTCCGTTCTCCTTGCAAGTAAAAATACAGAAGTCTGTCTTTCCTCTTTCTTTTCACGTTTCTGTGGATGTCTAACAGAAAACCTGATACCATTATTACACACCTCATATATTATACACCTCATACCAAAATTCCAATGTCCAAACATCCAGAAGATGGCACAGAGGATTCTGGTGTTATTTGGCTCTACATATGTGTGTGAGCAGACCTTTAGTCTGATGAAAACCAAGAAGGTACCCCATGAATCCTAGATGAGTGATGAGTACGTTAATACTTTAGTCCTTTTTCTGTTATGTTTCATATTTACTGTTAACGGATGCAGTTTTTATATGTATCGTATCTTGTGCTGACCCGGCCCGTCTGTCAAATTTTTAAAGTCAATCTGGCCCGCGGGCCGAAAAATTTGCCCAACCCTGGTATAGGACCTTCACAGGGAGGTTTGAAAGAATTGGACAGCACTAGAGTGAAATGTACGAGTTGCATGGCTCAGGGTGATTCTGAGTAATTATGTCTGTCTTCTTATTATTATATCTACAGTAATGTATTGTGTGTTTTTTTTCTGTCATTATGGGGTCATAAGAAAAGCATCCAGACATACCGTTTGATATTGGTTGTTGAGTTACTCTCTAGGCTGTTGAGACGTTCAATGAGGACTCCAAGCTCATTTCGTAGGAACTGAGCTTTATCTGAATCCTTCATCCTCTCCAGCATCTTCATAATATTCTTCCTCATTATTGTGTACTCCTCTTTTATAACGTTGAGCTCAAGCTGCACGCTCTTAAAAGAAATTTTAAAATATTAATATAGTATTTATAATTGACACAATATTTTTTCTATTTGATTTTGTTTACCTCTAACTGTGTAATTTTGAGGCTACAGTCTTTTGTCCCATTATCTCCCAAGCAGAAATGAATTTGCCGAGCCAATAAACCCTCAACTGCCTCCAGCTTCAATCTGAGTATTTGCAGCTCTGTTAAGATATGAGAAGATCTGGCAGCCTTGTTCTTTGTCGGCTCCATCCTTAATCCTTTCACCACCTCTTTTTTCAATTCTTCTCTTTGATGCTCCTCCTCTAGATTTCTGGCATCTTCATCGGCAGGTGTACTCATTATCATTTTTCGTTGCTCTGTTTCTTTGGCAACTAGATGAAAGAAACAGACAAACAAACAAAAATAAAGAGGAGGAATTTACCCTTTTCTAATTAGGTCTAACATGTATTGCAGGACAATACTTTCACACAAGATTGTTAGGGTGAATTACCTAACAGATTTCATAATTAAAAAAAACCTTTACTACATAACTTTGGAATCAACTAGACAAGGGATTGTAAACAGGCCCTTAATGAATTGTCATTCATTCATTCTTGGAAGCGCTGATTCCTCACTAGGATTGTGGGGGCCTATCCCATCTGACTTCGGGCCAGAGGCAGGGGACACCCTCAATCGGTGGCCAGCCGATTGCAGGCACGAGTAGACGGACTACCTTGCACTCTCACACCCAAACCTAGAGTGTCCAATCAGACTAGCACGCATGATTTTTGAATGTGGGAGGAAACTGGAGTACCCAGAGAAAACCCACGCAGGCTCGGGGAGAAAATGCAAACTCCACACAGGTGGACCGACCTGGATTTGAACCCAGGACCCCAGAGCTGTGAGGCAGACGCACTAACCACTCAACTTGCCAGACCGCAATGATCTATCATTACCTAACTAGAAAAAAATAAGCAGCAGAGTTGATGAAGCTGCAACATAGGGACTCAAAGTATACTTTCAAAAACATTCATGGCATTTCGAGCAAAATGTTAAATCTTTCCTACAATTGGCAAACATAATTTTCTAGGACAACTTACGATAAGCAGGCAACTGTGCCACCAGAGTTCCATAGTAGGCCTGAGCCCCATTGAACAGGTTCTCCATGTCCCTCTTGTCATTTTCATTAAATTTCTGTGAGCCTTGACAACTCAGTTTGAAATCTTCGTAATGGATCTCAAGATGCTTAATTAGCTCGGAGTACTCGTCGGGATTCATATAAGTCAGCTAACAGAGAAAACATGATATATGAAAATTCAATTAGAAACAAGAATGTAACAGAAGCAGAAATTATGAACTCCTTAAGAAAGTGGAGCATTGGATCATCACTCAATTGTTTTTTTTTACTACACACTCTTAAAAAGAATGCATTAACAGTATGAAACTTCGACCAGTTGGTTAGTAGTATGTCACTTTTCTTGGTTTTTGAATTCAAGGTTTAGTTTTTTATGTGAACAAGTGTTCATATGAAAAATTACTATAATCCCCTTGCGTTCCCCATGTCCGCCTGCTTCCCGGGAATTGTGTCCAACTCAATCCACTCCACAGACCGTATGAAACATTCACAAAGTTAAAATTGTTTGAAGTGTCCTCGTGGTAGGATTTAGGGTATTCCCTTTAACTTTACGGAGGATGAAAACCAGACATGGCTGTTATACTTGAAAAACCACTGAATAGGGTCACCCTTGTGATTTCTACCATTCGTACATGTTTATGTGTCAATACAATATCCAGAAGTATACAGTGATCCCTCACTTATCGCGGTTAATGGGGACCGGACCCCACCGCATTAGCTGCATATCCGCGAAGTAGGAGGGCGCAATCAAAAACGCTTATAGAAACGTATAACACGTGCACAAAACCACCACCAGGCTAATATGCTGTTCATTCAGGTGTTTTATTCCACATTAGAATCCAGGTGTTATGTTGGTGCATACAAAAAAATCAAGTATATATATATATATATATATATATATATATATATATATATATATATATATATATATATATATATATATATATATATATATATATATATATATATATATATATATATATATATATATATATATATATATATATATATATATATATATATATATATATATATATATATATATATATATATATATATATATATATATATATATATATATATATATATATATATATATATATATATATATATATATATATATATATATATAGTAAAAAACTGCAAATGTAAATAATAAATGTAAACTTTTATTCAGAAAACTCATAAATTCAAAAACATCATAGCAGAGTCACTCGATCCTTGTGGGCTTTGAAACCTGTCTTCTGAAGTTCGTCCTTGAAACGAAATGTTTGGGACGGCATTCTCTTCCAGTAGAGTCCTGTTTCATCCATATTAAAGACTTGCTCCGGGACATATCCATTTTCTTCTATCATTCCCGGAAACACATCCTCAACATGACGCCTCGCTGCTGCTCCGTCTGCAGAGGCTGCATCTCCATGCAGTGACATATTCCTTAGTCCGACTCGCCGCTTAAACCTCTCAAGCCAGCCCTTGCTGACAGCGAAAGCCGTACATGGTTGTGGGTTAGTCTGGCTTGAGGCACCGGGCAGAGGATCACCTTCGTCGTCGTCGCCGTCGTCTTCTTCCTCGTCCAGAACATTGACGTCGCCGTCACCACTCGCATGCACCATGGCATCAAACAAAGATTTAGCCTTACTACGGATTAGGTTTCCGTCCAGGGTGATTTACTTCGCCCTACAATCACGGATCCAAATAACCAGTGCATGGAGAGTGTTTGGGAGGCATCACGAAGGGCTTTACAAAACTTTTACGCTTAACTTGGCGAGAAGCGTATTGTATAGCACGAGATAGGCGTGGACTGAGAATGGGCATCCGTGGTGAATGGGCCAATGGGGAGTCGAGTATATTCAATGAGCATTCAGCTGGCCAATCAGCTAACCACACATCCGCCGGGCCGCTTCATTCAAATAATGTGACGCAAATATGTTGTATCTAATTGTGATACCTGACACATTTTTTTTACCAGAATAAAATGTCAAGTGGTACTTAAGTGTAAAAAGATTCATTACATACCATGGACATGGTGAGGGAGTTTATGTGGTGAACATCAATAATGCAGTATTGCCAGACAATTAGACTCTTCACATCGATGTACAGCTGATTCCAGATGGACAGGATAGACTCATAATATTGCATATTTCTGTTTAACGGAGAGAAAATAAAAATCCATCATGGTCATAATTCAGTTTGTCTGTCACTGAAAAGTGGCATAGTGGATGACAAATGATAATGAATGTAATCTCACACTTTAAATTAACCTTTATTCTCACACCGGATAGGAATAACTGCTTCCTGTTTTATAATTTTACTCAGAAAATGCTAGTTAGTTAAATGTGCCGATCATCTTGAAATCTAATGAATCTGCATGTTTAACCTCAGTCTTGTGGAATTCCTTTGTGAGGCTACAGTTTTTTTACCTACAGTTGTGGTCAAAAGTTTACATACTCTTGTTAAGAACATAATGTCATGGGTCTCTTGAGTTTATAGTTGTCACAAAAAAATCATGGCGTTTGGTTCTTTTATGACTTTATTATGGGTTAACAGAAAAAGTGATCAAATCTGCTGGGTCAAAAATATACATACAGCATCGTTAATATTTGGTAACAGTTCCCTTGGCCATTGTCACTTCAAAAACTTTGCTTTTGGTAGCCATCCACAAGCTTCTGGCAACCTTCTGGTCGAATCTTTGACCACTCCTCTTGACAGAATTGGTGCAGTTCAGTTAAATTGGATGGCTTTCTGACATGGACTTGTTTCTTCAGCATTTTCCACAAGTTCTCAATGGTGTTTAAGTCAGGACTTTGGGAAGGCCATTCGAAAACCTTAATTTTAGCCTGATTTAGCCATTCCATTACCAGTTTTGATGTTTGTTTGGGCTTCTAATTCTTGGCAGATCTGCTTTTTGATGATTCTTCAAATATACTTACAAACAATTGTTTGCCCTGTTGCTCTTGGGACCTGCAACTGCGTTGAAATTGTGTGACTTTCCTGACTTGTTCAAATCAAGGAATCGCTTTTTCAGATCCATGCTGAGCTCTTTTGACTTTCCCATTGTAGCATTTGTGGGCGTTTGCATCCAATGAGCCCTGTTTAAATGGCCCCAGAGAAGACACCAGCCGTAGCCACTCATAATCACTCACAAGAAGTTAAGAGGCCATGTTATGAATGTCAAATCACTGACACAACTTTCTAAGTCACCAAAATTGCTAATTTGTGTTGCTGTATTTATATTTTTGACCCAGCAGATTTGATCACTTTTTTTTAACCCATAATAAAGTCATAAAAGAACCAAACTTTATGAATAATTTTTGTGATAAAGAAGTATCTCTTGCAATCACTCTTTTAGAAAAAAAACAGAGTTGTAAAAATAACTGGAAACTTAAGAGAGCAATGACATTATGTTCTTCACAAGTGTATGTAAACTTTTTGCCACAACTGTAGATCTACAATGTCTTTTGTGTCTGTCTTTCTACTACAACCAAGGGAATTTCCCAAATACGGGACAAAATAAAATTCTAATCAAATCTAATCTATTACGTGACAAGATAAATAACAACAACAACAACAAACACTTTGGTGGAAAAAGAGCAGATGCATTTTGAATTATTATGTCTTACCTTGTAGCCAGATCGATGCTAAGTGGATTGGGAGGGGGGAGGATCAAGCACACTGATGGTACCACCATATCTAGACCACCTGGCCCTGTAACCTCCCATTTGCTGCGTTGATTGCTGTCCTTCAAAATTGCCTCATCGCCCTTACAGATCACCCTCTTTAGTAGCAAGAATAAACACAATTTGCAGCTGTGCAGGCTGTATATTGCATATAATAAAAGTATCTTCTTATCATATTTACATATATATATATATATATATATATATATATATATATATATATATATATATATATATATATATATATATATATATATATATATATATATATATATATATATATATATATATATATATATATATATATATATATATATATATATATATATATATATATATATATATATATATATATATATATATATATATATATATATATATATATATATATATATATATATATATATATATATATATATATATATTGTCTAAGATTCAGTGTGGAAAAATTAACCTGGTCTCTTTTGAAGTCACACAGGGCTTTCACAATAACAGGCTGGCTGCTTCTCTCTTCTGGGTTTCTGTCTTTTAGTCTAATGATGCTTTTGGACTTGCTTAAAAGATGGTGTACTTGCCTCTTGTGCTCATTTACCATTTCTCTCTCCATCTTAAAGTAAAATTAAAAAACAATGCATTGAGCTAGAAAAATTAGACAAAGAAAAATCTACTTAGATCTAATTTCAAAACTATGCAATCATAAATCTGTACAGTAATACCTCGAATATCGCGGCTTCAACTATTGCGGTTTCACTACATCGCTTTTTTTTCTGGGGGAATTTTTTTTGGTAATTACATTTTTTGTAAATTCATCAAATGTGAAAATCCACACTGAAACTCGCAAGTGGAAGCCACACCTTTCCTCTGCTTGTTACTAGAACTCAGCACTGAAGTAAAAAAATGATTCAGTGTAGCTTCCTTCTATGTCACATTTTCTTCAATGGTGGAAACTGTGAAAACGCATTGCTGAATAAACCAAATTTGAAAAAAGGAAGTCAGCACCCCAAAAATGGTCATACACTCAAATATTTCATTGGACTGCCTCGAATTGCGATTACAGCTCACGTTCGCTGGGTTTTTATTTGTTTCTGTAATATCACAAGATTAATTTCCATCCAGTGTTGCATAAATTTTTCTCCACCAAGATCCTACATTCATTATGGTAGAGTCTTACTGCTGTTTCCTCCATTGGTTCAGAAGGCTACGATTTTCTAGGGTGTATAATTATTGATTTAAACAGATTGGACAGATTAGACTGGAAAAACTGATGAGTCCATATTTGCCCTGTTCCATCGTGATGGGTGGATTTGGGTAAGAAGAAAACCAGATGAAGTGTTGTGCCCATCATTCCTAGTGCCGACTGTACAAGACTATGGAAGTGTTCTGGGGTTTGCTGCACTTGGTCAGGTCTAGGTTCACCAATGGTAAGTGCTCAAATAATGAGGTAAGCTAACTTTATAAATGACCAGATTATTTCATCAATGTTTTTTTCCGTCTCTGTACTATAAGGGTATACTCCAATTCAAACCTTATGTCATGGCATCAAGAATCTCTACTGGAGAATGCTTTCCCGCGCGGTCTGGCTCGACTTTCGTCAATTTGAGATCTTGGTCAAAAATTAATGCTGGAAGGAAATATATCTTGTGACGTTGCAGAAGCTTATCAAAACAATTCCACCGCAAACGCATAGTCAAGGCTAAAGGCGGTCCAACAAAATATGCGTGACTGTTAAATAATTCTTACTTATTCATAATTTATTAAATGTTATTTACTTGAAATGTAAAAATAATTAAACCATATCAATCTACTCTGATCCTTCTTTACTTTGCGGCTTCAACTTTTGCAGCTTCACTACATCGCAGAATTTTTCTGAAGAATAAAAAATGTCAAAATAGCATGTTGAAACCTGCAACCGAAAGAAAGATGAAAAATAGTCGTAAAAACGGCAGAAGAGGTGGTGAAATGGCAGAGAAAGGTGGATGCTGGGTGAGCTGAGCTTACAGCGCCAAGCGTCGGTATTAGCGGCGGACAGAAGCACTACTCTGCCCAGTCCGTTGCAATGCGGAAGTGCGTGACGTATCTCCAGTGCGCAAAGAATCTTTTTCATTTCTATCATTAAATATCTCGTGCATCCATTATTCAATATGGCTGGTGAAAAGTGAAAGGCTTGTAGTGAGGGAGGTGCAAGGAAGAAGAAAGCCATTTCATTTGAAACGAAAGTGGCAATAATAAAGAAGCTTGATGCGCATGAGAAAGTGATGAGCGTTGCACGGGAATACAACTTGAATCGTTCGGCCGTCAGTACCATTTATGAACAGAAAGATCGAAGAGCAGGACCCAAATATTGAACATTGCACAAAGGTTGGAAATCAATTGAGGCTCTGTTGCAAAAAACAAGCGTCAATAAAACTGTTGCTTTAACCAATCAGATTTCGATTTGGTGAAACTAAGGCCTTCTCACAGGCATAGGGATACGTCATCGCTTTCACCAACTATGATTGATAAATAGAGTGGACTAGCCGGAGCTACCAAACTGTAGCTGGAGCGAGCTTCACAAGCAAATAAATTGTTGTGTTGATTTAATAGCGGTTTTGTCAAACCTCAATGGCCGAAGGAGGAGAATAAATGGATTTCAAGAAACGCTGGACACCCTTAAGAAAGATCGGACAACTCCGAAGCAAGCAAGCCTGTCACAACCGGGAACGAACATTTTCAGCACTAAATCAAATAAAAACATATGCCAGAAATACAACAGGACTGGCCTGACATTCAGCATTAGCTTCGATGGCGATAGAAAAGTAGGAAAGAAAGGAGGATGGATTTTGTGTACAGATGAAAAGGATTTTTGGTGAGTAAAATATGGCTATATTCCAAAATAATATTTCAATTGTATGTGGTTATTATTGATGATTTTTTTATATGTATAAACAATTGTGTATGATGGCAATAAAAGCTTTTGAATTGACTTGACTGATGTGTATAGGTTTTATAGCCATGAAACAGTTTTGGGGGGTTGGATAGATTCATAGCATTGAAGGCGTCGGATTGAAATCCACGGCCCGCCACTGATTTATATTCATGTTAATGAAAATATATATACACACACAAACATAACACAATTTCATAAAGCATTGTGAGCGCAATTTTGTTCGTCTAAATGCCAGGCTTTGAGATGATTGACGAAGAGGTTTAGAGACGGATGTATGTTAATTGGTATTGAGATCCAAGTATGTGCGGCGCGTAGAGAGAAGGTGCTTCAGCTGAAAGCACTCTTTGTTTAGGGAACAGTGGAAACCTTAAGAGATAAATAGGGAGATAAAATTAAATATACACCACAAAAACACTTTGTACATCGCAATTAACCCCCTAATCTATTGCCTTGCGGTAGGTCTTGGAACCTATGAACCGTGATAAACAAAGTATTGCTGTACTTGAATACTGTAGTCCAGCTTTTTTATGTTGAACTGTGATGCTATAATCACATCACTAAGAAATTGAGCTAAGTATCATTATTACCCAATAATGCATATTAGTTCCAATTTATTTCTTTTCAGTGATATGTTATTTAAAAAAAGATGAACCTCCAATCCCTTAAGCAGATCAACCAGGTTTTTCAGGGAGGTGTTTTTGTCACAGGAAAATCTTTCATGGATGGATTCTCGCTGCCTCTGTAAAGATCTGCAGGTCTCATGTGCCTCCTTAAAGAACTTTAGAAAACAAAAGGTTGTACACAATTATTTGAGTCTTTGATGAAATGACTCATCCAACAAAGGTAAAACTTCCATATGTGATGATTTTTCAGATTTTCCAATATAAATAATTATTTATATGGGTCAGTAATTTCAATTGAATATTTCATATACCAGACAAACAGTAATATTTGAGATGTAAAGAAAAAAGTTCACGAGAGTTACGGAAAGAGTGTAATAATTATTTGAACCAGTGGTTCTTGACCTGGGTTCGATCGAACTCGAGGGGTTTGGTGGAGCCTTTGCCAGGTAGACACATTGACTCATCATGTCTATAGACGATAACATGCCCGCCTGACCATCACAGGATGCAGATTATTACGAGACATTGCTTGGTCAATCAGTGCTGCGATGAATTGATATAGAGTGGTACCTTGAGATACAGGCTCAATGTGTTCAGGGACTGAGCTCGTATGTTGATTTACTTGTATTTCAAATCAACATTTACCATAGCAATGAACTAGATACAAATTAATTCGTTCCCACCCTCTCAAAACGAAACACCAAAAATACGGATATTACAATGGAAATACATATTTTTATTGGTTGAAATTGACCATCTACTAACAGAGTGACAAATAACTAGGAGTTATGATATTTAATAATAAAATGAGGCATTATATTATACAACGGGGAGTTTGTGGATAGGAAGAGAAAGAGAGTGAGTGAAAAAGAGAGTCACTTGACGGATGCGCTCTTAACATAACATACATGTTAAATTTAACTTAAATTAACTTGGATTCCTATACACACTTAAATAAATTGTAATTTTACGTTACACTAAATGTCAAACTTGTTGCAAAGAAGTTCATGTATTCGGTGCAAACTTCCTGCTTCTCCATACGTATTGACGAGCCAGCTCGGCCACGCGTAAAGTACTCGTCTTTAACCTAAATACTGTGATCCTTCACCACTTTGCGACTTCAGTACATCACTGCTTTTTTTAAGTATGAATAAAATCATGTAAATGTCAAAATTCACGTTGAAACTCGCAAGCGTAAGACATGGATAAAAAAAAGAGCAGAAGTCAGAGCTGAAGATTTTGGCACCAAAGAACGTGTTCACAAGTTTTTCAAAAATGAGGTTGTCCTGTCATGTGTAAAAAGCTATAGGGGTGATCAATGACTGTGGTCAATTACATTACTTATGTGCCAAAAGTAAATCAACTATGTCTACTTCTTATAATGTATAAAATGGATGCTGCGTTGTCTAGGTGGTTTCCTATGTCTACATTCAACATAATTTTAATAGCTTTGTGAGCACAGGGAAAAGCAAGCATGTCTCTCGGCCACTTTTTATCCATATCTCGCTATTAGGTAGAGGCAGTCTTCTCCCTATTGCTAGTTATGCTCGTTGACGTCAATGAAGAGACGCTTTTCAGGCGCAAGAGGCATGTTGCACAGCCACATTTTAGCTTTACTCTTACTGCTGTGCCAACAGGCTTTACAAGTGCATACATCAGTGGAACCACCTGTCTTGGTCACATTTTATGCACACCTCGCTCCTTCTTTAGGAATGCTGAGATTCTTGGCATAGTTTAAAATAGTGGTTGGTAAATGGGATAACAAGCATTTTATGACTGTTAATCCCTATATAATGGGAGAAAAATGTCAGAAAACAAAGGTTTTATTGCAGCTAATTTCTCATTTAGACCTGAGAAGGTGAAAATGTTTTTACTGCCATAATTCAGCAATTCAGCACTAAAGTGGTTTCATCTCTCATCTCATATTTTGAACCGCTATACCCTCATTAGGGTCGCAGGGGGTGCTGGACCAAATCCCAGCTGTCTCCGGGCCAGTGGTGGGGGACACCCTGAATCGGTGGCCAGCCGATCGCAGGGCACAAAGAGATGGACAACTATGCACACTCACACTCATACCTAGGAGCAATTTAGAGTGTCTAGCCAGCCTACCATGCATCTTTTTGGAATATGGGACAAAACTGGAGAACTCAGAAAAAATCCATGCAGGCCCAGGGAGAACATGCAATTTCCACACAGGAGTACCAACCTGGATTTGAAGACAGGACCCCAGAACTGTGAGGCCGACATGCTAACCAGTCATCTGCGGGGCCGCCCTATATACACGTAACTATGTATATATAAATATATTTTTAAAAAATGGGGCCAAATATGTTTTCTCTTTTTATCTCTCCTATATGGCCAGCAGTTCGGAATTTTGGCTTATCCCATTTTTACGGGCAATCCCCTTTGCTATTTCTTCTTATTTGTTATGAGTGTTTAATCAAATTCCTCCTTTGTTTTAAAAAATGCTTGAAATGTTTTTAATTTATGCTTTGCAATTTTTCTCAGCCAGTTTCACATTTTTTTACATTGAATATAAGTCCTTAATACGACTGTGTAGGCATAGACTTACCTGGTTGAATGCTGCATTCTCCTTCAGATGCACATCAATGCATTTTGTAATTTGAAGCAGCCAACTCCACTGAGTCTGTAGTGTGTCTCTGTATGCCTTGAGAACAAAATGTAGACAGTAGAAATAAATATGGAAAATTGATTGTAAATAAGATTCAAGGTGACATTCAGTACATTAGCAAAGCAGGTGAACCGGACAGACCTCGATCTTGTCTGAAGCTGGGTGGTTGTTCTTTAACAGGGTGTCAACTTTGACCTTCAGTTTATTCAGTTGCTTTTCTTTCTCCTCAAGTGCACTCATTAGTTTCTATTAAGTAGACAACATTAAAATGGTATTAATCTGACAATTTACAACATTATAAAAAAAATTATTACATACTCGTAACTGTGACAAATAACTTCACATCAAATAAGCAATAATGAATTGCTATGAAAAACCATTTAATGCCAAATTGCCGCTTTTAAATGCATTACTAGCCTTAATGCTGCTCTGGGTCAACAGATCTTATGGCACTTACTGGGGATGCATTCCTCGCACCCCTTCAATGTATGTTGATTTAATATACCGTATTTTCTGCACTACAAGGTGCACCCAAGAGCCTTCAATTTTTTCAAAAGATGACTATGTGCCTAATAATCTGGTGCGTTTTATAATCTGGTGAACTTTATTGATGGATACATTTTTTGTCTGATTTATGTCAAAAACGCTCATTGGATTTTCTTTTTTAAAATTTTCTTTTTTCGTGTTTGACATCAATTAGTGCCTGTTGCATGCTGCGATATATAAACCAGCGTTTTCATTTCTACAAAAAAAGCTTATTATAAAGAATTGTACACTTTTATCCCTTGGAATCTTTAAAAATATTCTTTGTCTAATTTATGTCTAAAAAGAAATTTGATTTTTCTTTTTTGGGAATTTTATATTTTTGTGCTAGATATCAAGTTGTGCACGGTGCATGCTGGGATACTATAGTGACAGCAGCTAAAGTGTTTAAGTTATTAACAATTGCATGTTGGGGATTACAATAAAAATTGGATTGAGGACAACAACTAATCACTGTGTGATTATTTCTCCCTGTGTTTCAAGCAATTTGAAAATGCAGGGTGCAACATTTGTAGGCACCGCTGGAATTGCAGCTGAGATGACCAGTGTCCGTGACCTGCTCTTTGAATTCTGAGCCAGCTAAATCCAAACACTTCAAACCAAGGGGATGGCAGTGAGGAGAGGTGTTGCCGTTTGAGAAGAACTGGAAGTTGGCAGTTGGGTACTTGTCATCTGAGGCCAAGCTGAAATCATCAGAGAGACAGTAAAGATGTGCCAGTTCAGAGTTCAGTCCTGCAGAGTCAACAGAACTTCTACAGCGTCGACGAAATGGAGAAGTTACACGAAGAGGTGGTAGGAACGTTGAACAACCTGATGGAAATAACCTACTAGAAATATGTGATTTTCCTAACATATTGAGAAGTGTTAGACGGAAATCGCATCTATCATTAGTGGCTCACATTGTGAAGCACCTAGAAAGAGAAGATCTAGGATGAAGAGGATGAAGGCATGTCTGAATTGTTGAAACTGAAAGATAAAATATCAGATATGAATTATAAAGTAAAAAGAGATGAAAAGAAAAAAACGGGATCAAAATTGGAAGAGACTCCAACAACTTTGCCCCAGCTGCAAGATGTTGCAGACCCTAAAGGGGGGTGTTTCTCCCCAGCCAAGCCCATACTGGCGCAAAGACTTCAAAATTGCCGGCCAAATAGGTGAACCAGGCTAGAAGGACAAGCTGACATTCTCCAGCCTTGTTCATCAAATTAAAAATGGACTGAATAGAGGTTACCAGGATGTGGAAATCATTGATGCAGTTATCAGAGCTATCTCCTCCAGTTTGTAGTTACGAAATTACTTGGAAGAAAAACCTAACCTCACCCTTCCCACACTCAAATGCATCCTACCTACGCGCCCATTTTCAGGAGAGGAGTGCTACTGACCGTTATAAAGTTAGCTTCCGAAGTACAGCAGATCAAAGAGACTCCCCAAAGTTTCTTAATGCGAGTCCTTGGTCTTAGGCAGAAGGTACTATTTGCATCCCGAGAAGCAGAATCAGGACTCCAGTACGACCCAAGTTTAGTCCAGCGTATGTGCTCGCACACAATACTTACTGGGCTGCAGAGTGACGGGTAACTATGCAGCCTCCCTTGCTGGACTGTAAAACTTCAGATGAGCTGTTACTGGACAGGTTAAATATCGCATGTGCAAATGAAGTGGAAAGGAGAAATAAAGATAAGTTCATCACCCCACAGAGAACGACACAGGTTAACAAGGTACAGTCAGAAGACCTACGACCTACTAATAGCCCTGTAGAAGAAACATCTAAAATGTCCCCTGAAGTACAAGCGGAGCTGATTGAACTGAGGAAAAGTATTACCTCTCTTAAAGATCTCAGTGCCGAGATAGCTCAGATCAGACACTACAGCAGCCTATGTTCTAGCCTCAGTCTTACCCCCACCTTCAGTTAGAAGACCAATGTCGGACCCCCTGCCACCTTCTGCTCAACGAAATTACTACAGCCAGCCCCCAGCAGCCCACTGGAACACAAGCCGCCCTGCCTATGTCCCGAGGAGATGTTTGGATTATCAACAGGGAGGGCGAGATTTGCACTGCACACACTGTTATCGCTGTGTGAGTGGAGAACATTTCCAAGATGGATGTAAAATCCAAAAAGTCAGACCACCAAGAGAAGCCCCTTTGAACGGTGTTGGGTTTATTCTGTATTACTATTATAAATATATTTGTATTAATTCATTTCTTTGTTAAATCATTCTCTTTCTATTTTCAAAGTGTTGCGAGGTCACGAGTATTGCCAAGTCATCTTTAACCTGGACGGCCTGTTCCAGGATGATTATACAAACAATCCACCCAATCTGGGTCCTTGAGATTTGGTGGGCCCTTGGTGACGAGGCCAGGGCTATTCGGCCAATAACAAGAATGTTGTTATCGTTATGTAACCTTACATTTCGGGTTTTTCTGTATGTAACCATTATATGATTATGATTATATTATATGATTCTTAGGTCAAGGAAGTTGTATAATTACTCTAATCTAAATGTTGTTAGGTCTAGTCTCCTGTTTTTGTTATTGGTAAAATACTTTGATTGTTATTGTAGTCCCAGATGTTGTTTTTGCTCATACGTGATGGAATGATCAACAACTCTGTAAATTGTTTTGATTCATGGCAATAAGAAGCGTACGAAAACGTCTATTCGAGGAGACGTTCGGAAGTTGTAAGGTGACACTTGCTGACTCTCCCCTTCGGAGGCTTTTATCTGTTGTATCCATTTCTATTTAATTAAATGTCAATAATTGAATAAGATGTCTGCCTGCAGTTATTGATAATTACGGACGAAGGTAATTATTAATGAACCTAACAAACGGCTAGTAGCCCCTTCAGGACGAGTGTCAACCATGAACAAGGAAATGTCCCCTTCGACTCTGCCTTCCTCACAGATGTGTTGTTCAGTGTCAAATGCAAATGCGGCAGCTGCTGCGTCAATCAACTCCATACCAAAAGAAAGGACTATAGCAGAAATAACTCAGGAAAAGGAAGGTGTGGTCCGTGTGCGTTGTGGCACATCCAGTCCACTGTCCATCGCCAATCCTTGCAGCATACAACAGCAGCAGATGGGAACTCAGCAAAACCTGATGGTGGAACTTGCCGATTCAAAAACAAAGATCAGACGACTTAGACAAGAGCTAGAAGTGAGGATTAAACAACTACTGGACAACAGACACAATCAGGAAAACATGGAGGGAGAAATAAAGAGGCTCCAGCAGGAGAATTTGATGCTGCTTGTAGAAACCTGTGTAGCTCGTGTCTACCGCGATGAACTGAATGCGCTGAGAGAACGCGTAAGCAAAGGTGACAAGCTGGAGAGTGAGTGGCATGCTACAGGGAGCAAAAGCACAAGATGGAGTTTTACAATGCCAAAGTGGAGGATCTCAAAGAGGATAACACAATATTGCAGGAAACCAAAGAGGTGTTTGAGGATCAATTGGCAGGCTCAGATCAAATCCACAAGCTGGAGAAGCACAGCCTGCTGATGAGAGCCCGGAGCTACAATATAGAACAAGGAAGGGATGCAGATCGTAAATGCATTGAGGAGCTGCAGGATAAACACTTGACTTTGTGTTTAGCTCAGATGAGGAGCATGGAGGCGCCACAGCACCTAGAATGCGAGATAGAACAACTATCTAAAACTAATGACAACTTTCAGGGGCGGCAGACTCGAAGTGAGGAGGTGAGTGAGCAGATCCGCAGTCGACTGTTAAAACTGGAGAAGGAGAACCAAAGTCTTCTCCAGACTGTCGAAGAGCTCAGAGCTGTCCATATTCACAACAGCATGCAGTCCGACATACGTAGTCACTACAGTGTGAAGGATGATGCCCAACAGTCACTTTTGTGTAGTGGCTGGAAGTTATTGATAAAGGAAAACATGTCATTTACACAGCCAGTGAAACAGAAGATATCTAATACCTTGTCACCTGGGGTTTTCATGAGTATCAGCTCACATAAGAGGATGCAAAGTGACGATTTCGCAAGGTGTTCAGAATAACCACCAAGTGGAGAGATATTTGGAATATTCTGATGTCAAGATGACATCTGTTTTTGTGGGGGAGAGTGTGACGTGCTAAACTAAAGGGTTTAAGTTATTAACGAGTGCATGTTGGGGATTACAGTAAAAGTTGGATTGAGGGCAACAACTAATCACCTTGTGATTATTTCTTCCTGAATTTCAAGCAATATGAAAATACAGGGTGCAACACTATGCATGCCGTGAATTTAACATCAACAAATTTAGAGGTGGTTCTTGTTGGTGCTTTCGTTTTATGAAAAGACGTAATCTATATCCGCACACAAACTACTAGTTCACAGCAACTGCCAGCGAACTACCAAGAAAAGATGGCCACTTTCCGCAGATACTGCAGAAACAAGATTACTGAAAAAAAGATCTGGCCAGAGCATATAGACCACTTGCCTTTGATATTCCTGTGAACCGCACTGTGGATAAAATGGAAGCACGTACGGTGAATGTTATACCTTGTTGTTGTTATAAGATAAACTGTCACGAAAATCCTCATACTTTACCTCGTAAAAAAAATAATATAACAGTTGTTTATTCATTTTCGGAGTGAAAGGAGTTGTCAGAAAGCTGATTTTGTAATCTATTAATAAAGGTTTGAATCACGTATCTGATTTTTTCATTGAGATTCCCTTTAGCGCAGCAGCGTCTAATGGATGCATTACATAGTTTTACTGTAGCATCTTATAATGTGTACTATGTAAAATATGGTAATTATGTGTAAGATTGTCTGCTCTTTGGGGCTTTTGGAGGAATCTTGTGTCACGTCCTGGTAGGCAGTGTAGGCTCTGTTTCTGCTACTTAAAAAATATTGCATTCTTACTTTGTCGATTTACTAACACTGAATGTTCCTTCCTAAACTTCTCAATAATGTGATCTCACACTGTCCATAATTATAATCCCATTGTTTGTAGAAGGTTTTAATTTACAAAGACCCTACATGGATATCACCCAGAAAAAGTTCACAATCCCATTTCAACCTATTTTATGCAAGAAATAGTCAAAAAGAATTGGGAAATGAGTATAGGGTGATTTTAACGTAATTCTGTACTTCTAAGTATAGTCTGTGATAATATTGTTCAATATTTTGATATCAAATCATTGTAATGTTCTTTTGAATTTTTTTAAGGATTTGCGACCGTGTAAATAAATATACCTAACTTAAATCTTGACTTTGTTTTTAGCATGACTATTTCCATTTCTCTTGTGACCACACAGGTTGCAAGGGGGAAGCAATTGATAATAATTCAGTAGTTATAACTTTTTACTTTGTAACTTTTTTTTTGTTGACTTAATTATGCAAGACTTACCAGGGGTGGGCAAACTATCCCACAAAGGGCCACAGGATACCTCAATCTAGTGTCCGACAATTGCAATCAGTGGATTGCAGTCAGGTGCTTCTTGTTTTCTGCAGAAATCTAATTGATCAAAGTATCTGTGCTAGATCGGTTGGAACAAAAACCTGTACCCACAGCGGCCCTCAAGGCCCGGTTTACCCACCCCTAACTTAGTTAATTGGGGCTCTGGGCTGCAGCCAGACGTCCCATATGTGGTCAACAGTCGAGTTTGAGGTACTGTGTAATTTGGCAAGGACTGTATGAAAATACTAACTGAATAGCTTTCTTGCTTTTGGGGTATGTACTGGTCGATGTTCTTTTCACTCCAATTGAAGATTAACTCCTCTTCTTCCTTGTCATTGACCCACATGATCTCATTGCAGAGTTCTTGAATGATCTGCTGGAGATCTACCAGCTGTTGTGTCCGAGCAAACAATATTTTCTATGGTGGTAGAAGAAGAAATTTTCAGATTAAATAAACTCACAAATTAAAATACACTCCTTCTCGCATATCAATGTCATTTGTTTCACCTGTAGACTGTCCCACTCTTGGTCTAACGCATGAAGGTTTCCTTTGTCTCCTTTCTTAACCTGAAGGTCATACACAAAAATTCGTATTAGCATTTTATTTTTATATTTAGATTGTAGAGGTGTCGGATTCTCGGTGGCAGTGTGATTGTGAAAATGAGTGGTCATCTGTCTCTGTGTGCCCTATGACTGACTGGCGACTAGTCTAGGGTGTTGTCTGCCTATTACCCAAAGACAGCTGGGTTAGGCTCTAGCAACCCCCAGAACTCTTTTGAGGATGGGCGATATGGAAGATGTATGATTGTAGAGGTATTGTACATTGATATACATTAATTATAATATTACATTATATCGTGTATTTTCACTTTTAAATTACGAGCATGGCTGTCCAGGTATAACGTTTGAAAATCTAAACTTTTTATGGCTTTCTCTGTCAAAAAGGTTTCAGACCACTGCTAGATATTATATTATACTACATTTACAAGTCACACAATGGAAATTCACAATACATAATTTGTTCCATAGCACTGATGAGTAATACATTTTATTACAGTATTTGATTCGATTTTCGTTAAGCAATTCTGATGACAGTCTCCAAATCAAGAAAAGACAACTGCCAGGAGTATCAATTAATGATTATTTCAGATGAGTGAGTTAAGAAGTGTAATTCTGTTAATGATGACACTTTTGATGCAAAGTTGGGATTCTTTCAAATGTCATTATTTAAGGTTTAAGAATGGGTTAGAAAACGTAAGTACATCTGTCATAAGCAAATGTTCATGTTCATAATAGGTGTCATCACATTATGATAGTTTTATGACACTGTCATGAGCATTGAAATAAAGCATTACTTAATTCTCTGCTTCAAATCCCATTGAAGGATTACAGGTGCAAAATTTTCCAATATGATAACAATGATAATGATACAAATAACATGGTATCACAAAATTGAAATGAAACCTCAAAATTGATTTTTTGGAAAGTTGGGGTCAAAAATATATTCTGAATACATTCAGAAACAATTACAATTACATAATGTATGTTAGATATTATTTCAGTGTCACTAACCTGACTAAGCAATTGATACATAGATGCTATTTCACTGCATTTTTCCAGATCAGAGTATTAAAAATTCAGACAAAAAATGAGATGAAGCATCAGTCTGTTTCCTGACTTATGGTTCTACTGATTACTATGTTTTTTTGTTATTTTAACCAGGGTGTTTGTAGGTTGGAACAAGTGCAATTTTATACTATTTTAGTCCTTGTTTTAGAACATTGTGGCTTCAATTTAAGAGCTTCACAAATTATTAAAAATGAGAAAAAAAACAGACCCAGATTGCCATCAACTGACATTTATTGTCATTGAAACAAACACACAGACTGCAACCCGCAACATTTTCATATTTTTTTCAAAATAATGCCTCCAAATAAAATGCTGAATGTTGAAAAGAACCACATTTATACATATTTTAGATATTGAGATAGACAGAAAAAGAAACAGCCCAGGAGTGATAGTGTGTGTGTGTGGGTGTGTGTGAGTGTGTGAGTGTGTGTGAGTGTGTGTGTGTGTGTGTGTGTGTATGGCCCTTTTTGCTTTTTGCTCCCTGCCTTGCCCTACGCTTCCTCCGCCAACACGTTTGCGTCTTTGCCAAGGCTCTCAATGACTTTATGCAGACAGTCCCTTTTGACTTTGAGGTCTCGTAAGCGCTCCTCTGCATGTGCCCCTTTCTTCCCTTGTGTCTCTGCCTCCTTCCTGTTCCTCTGTTTATCCAAATCCAATGTGGTACCTGGATCTGGCAGCCATGACAGATTTCAGCAAGTTGCTTGTAAATGGAACCCTGGTAACGCCCCCATGTATTGCTACATAGTCACAAACAAGCCTGTGTGTGACTAATGAGTCTTCTGGCATATTATCCGTTTCAATCTTTTTGTTCACAGAGAAGCCCCTCTCGACATACGCTTGACCTTAGGATGAGTAATAGCTTCTGGCAAAGCGCCCAAACCTCTAGATATGCCTTGCCAAGGTATCTGAAGTCTACTTGGCCGTCATCCCAGTACCGTATCTGAAGGTCCAGTTTTTTTTTTGTTGCACAGCTGAGAATTTCGTCAAACATGATCAGAAATGGCCCAAATACATTTGTGATTAGATTGTTCTTGACGAACTCGGCCACTCCAAATCGGATGATAAGGTAGTCTTGTGTCTTCCGCACTGGAATGTTTTCGCGATCGTTGAGTCGGGAAATATTAGTTTAAACAGTTCACTGATGTTGTCGTTTGCTCTGTTTGTCTGGTGTTTCGCCACGGTGTTCAGTGCCCATAAAGCTTCTGTCTTCATCGTTTGTGCGAGCCCATTAGGTCGCGTATGTCATTTGAAATATAATGTGTGAACATTGAATAGACACAAGAAAAATATTTTTAAAAATACATGTATTGCTCAAATTAATCGAATTTAAAATGATTTAAAAATATATTTCTGAGCTGCTGCTGAATACAATCCTGAGGAAACTACATGAATAGAAAATATAAAAATACCCAGTGTCTGAATCTAAACATTTTTCATAAATTATGATCCCTGCAACAATAAATTGAGCATGGTTCAACTCACCAGATCACTCCTGGCTTTGTCCACTTCTGGGGAGTTCTTTAAAGAGTTGTGTAACCTCTGTTGGCTAATAAGATTCTTTTCTATGCTAGCAGGATCTTCACCCCAGAATGTCATTTCAATCAGACGCTGGGGGAATAGTTTTGGGAGAAACAATCAGTTACTGCCATTTAACATTTTTATAAACTATAAGACCATCTGAAATGGAAAAATTGCAATTTGTTGGGTGACTGCATCCACCTTTTGCTGTGCAATCCAGGACATAGCATCGTGGAAGCTCCCCCCTCGTTCCTCCCAAGAACTAGAGCTTCCTTTAGCACTCCTTCGCTGCAAAGAACCAGTCGTAGCCAGGTGGAACCCCTTAAGCTGATCATTACAAATCTCCCAACTACAGCATAGTGAGAGATACATGAAAATAGAGGGTAGGATGTTTGGGAGGTTAAAAGCACAGGGTTCATGACGTCCACAGCAGAGGTGGACAACGTAACACGACAGTCAGAGAAAGAAATCCCAAGCACAATAGCTTTTATTTATTTCTATTATCCCAACACGGCCGAGCGGCAAGGAGTTAGCTCGTCTGCCTCACCGTTCTGCGGTCGAAGGTTAAAGCCCAAATGGGTTCTCACTGTGTGGAGTTTGCATGTTCTCCTTGGGCTTACGTGGGTTTTTCTACGGGTACTCCAAGATTCCAAAAACATGCATGTTAAACTGGTTGAACACTCTAAATTGCTCTTAGGTCGAAGTGAGGGCATGAATGGTTGTCCTTCTCCCTATGCCCCCTGTGTTTGGCTGGCCACCGATTCAGGGTGTCCAATGCCTGATGCCCACAGTTGGCTGGGATCAGCTCCAGCACCCCCACAACACTTGTGGTATGGAAAATAAATGATCTGATTTCAAGTCTTTGTGATCTTGCAACCTTGAGGTGCAGCAATCATATGTGGTAAGTACAGTAGTAATCCCTCCAATATCACGGATTATGTAGACCAAAGGTGTCAGACTCGGGATGGTTCGCGGGCCGCTTTAACGTCAACTTGATTTCACGTGGGCCGGACCATTTTAGATATAATATTTAGATTGTTTTTTTAAATAAATGGATTAAAATAACTGGATTAAAAGCCCTGAATATTCAGTTTTTATAGATCTAAAACGACCTGAGCAATATCTGGCCCACTGCCTAAATACAGAACACGACCCACGTTTTAGTGACCTGCGCCCGATGGTGGAGTCTGCAGAGCTATTAAGCCCAGAGAAATAAGAAGCATTTGAGAATGTCCCGCTGTACAGGTGAGAAAAGTTACCCGTGGTAAAACCAGTTTTATAAAAAGTGCATATAGCCTACAAATGTGGCTAAGCAGATGTTCTACACTTTGTGAGTGACCATGAGGAAAAATTATGCTGGTTCCTTTTTTTTAATCTACCTATACATGTGAACAAACATTCTCGGCAACGAAGTTGAACGAGTCCAGGTCGAGAGTATCTCACTGATCATATTCTGTCACGTGTGCTTCACATTTCAATCTCAAACAATCATCCTAACTTTGAGGCACCTGTTGAAGCTCCAAAAAAGGTTGGATTTTCTTTTCAAGTGAGAAAACCAAACAAACAAAACACTAAAAATGGTTTCCTTTGATTTTTTTCCGCATTGCTTGGGATCTCGAACAAAATTGTTTTTGTTACATTATTATTGGCATCCAAAAACATTATTATACTTCAATAGAAAGGTTAAAAATGTATCTAATTTTCTGAACCGCTTTATCCTCATTTTGGTCGTAGGGGGTGCTGGAGCCTATCCCAGCTGACTCCGGGCTAGAGGCGGGCAAACCCTGTATCAGTGGCCAGCCGATCGCAGGGCAGAGGGAGACAGAGAACCATGCACACTCACACCCATACCTAGGGGCAATTTAGCCAATCTTACCTAGCCAATCAGCCTACCATGCATGATTTTGAATGTGGGAGTACCCGGAAGAAACCCACGCAGGCCGGGGAGAACATCCAAACTTCACACAGGTGAACGTGACCTTGATTTGAACCGAGGACCCCAGAGCTGTGAGGCCGACGCGCTAACCACTTGCCCTACCAAGACACCCAACAAAAAGCATATTAGTTCTAATGTTACTAAGAGTTACAACTGTTGTACAATTACTCGTATTGTCACTGGATAGTGTTTTTATTAAATAAAAAAATAAAAAAAAACACCCTCATTATCTAATAATAAGATCAGCAGATTCTGTAAACTGTTTAATTTACTGATTTAACATAGTAATAGAATTGCTAACTGGAGTAGAATTGAAACTTCTGGCATGGGCCTCCGCACTGTATTGTGCTAGGAGTTGGCGTGTCCTACACCATTCATTCATTTTCTGAACCGCTTATCCTTCTGGGGGTGCTGGAGCCTATCCCAGGTAACTATGGGAACGGGGCAGGTGCCCAACCATTCCAAGGCACAAAAAGACGGACAACTATTCATGCTCACACTCATAACTAGAGTCAATGTTGTTAAGCATTATTATATATGTTTAATATACTTTTGTAAAGACTGATGTCCACAAAACAAGGGAGAAAAGTTACCAGTGGTAAAAGCAGTTTCATATTCCCAAACTCTGACTAAGCAGATGTTCTACACTTCGTTTTTTCCCATGTAGTTTTGGATGGGGTAATTTAAAATAGTTTTGTAAAAGTATAAATGTATTAGCCTGTGGCCCGGAGTCAGCTGGGATAGGCTCCAGCACCCCCCGTTACCCTAATGAGGATAAGGCGGTTCAGAAAATGAGATGAATGAGAGAAAGAGACACTGAATTATTAACCATCAACTGGCGACACTTATCATATATTCATAAAGTATGTATTTTTTAAAATGGGTGTGTTCAGTTAAGATAAAGAGTGCAATTTAAGGGTTCATGCAAATTATTGTTGTAGTTATTCTGATATTGGATGAAAGTTGCAAACAAAGTTAGTATACATTTAATTCCACTTTACTCCATTACATTTTTCACCGCTGAATAATTTGCATGGAGTCATGACCATTGACATGCAACAAATGTGTTAGGGAATAGATTTTAAACAAATCGTTTGAAATAGATACATTCATTTATTTTGTGAACCCCTTATCCTCACGTGTTGCAGGGGGTGCTGGAGCCTATCCCTGCTGACTTTAGCCCGGAGGAGTGGAACACCCTGAATCGGTGGCCAGCCGATCACAATGCACATAAATACATTAAAATTTTAATTAAAAAAACAAAGCAAAGATATAAACTATATTATCAATAATTGCAATAAAGTTGTCAGTAGTTCAAATTTTCTAGCATTAATGAATAATCCAGGAACAGTCAGAAATATTTAATTTACTCCACCAGAAAGTTCGATTTATCCTAAACAAAATTTACAACGGTGTATAGTTTTTTTTTTTTTTTTGCAAATAAAGTTTCATGAGTACATAGAATCTCTGGAGGTATGTACCTATTTCCACCTCCTGTTGTAAATGCCATTCTTCCTATGGTGTCTACTGCCATGCCCCCAGCAGAAGACTTAGGCAGAGTGTTATATCCATCCATGCTTTGCTCATATCCGTTGCCACTTCCTTGCACAAAATCACTACGGTTGTAGAACCCCCCAGTGGTCGGGTCTCCTCTTCGGCTCAAACTCATGCTCAGTACGTTCTGAGAACTGTACTGACTCATGGCAGCAAGCGTGTTGAGGTTGCTGGAGAAAACGCACCTGTCGTGGCCACACCTGCCTGCCTTCCCTGTGGGCTTTTGGCCAACCTCCTGAGCCAATAAGTAACTCTCAGCTACTTTCTCTTTCTGCCACTCCCAAGCTATTCTGGAGCAATTAGTAAACTCGTATTATTGAAGGCAATTCAAGAACTGCAGGACATTTTACGTCACACCCTTCAAAATTTAAATAACCCACATACAAAATTAAATAAAACATCCACTATGTGAGCAAATGTCCTCACACGATATCTATAATAATATTATCACGTTTTGTTGAGGTTTTGGGTGGATGTGTTTTTCCTTGTGTGTGCTGTCTGGATGATTGTGTGTTTCACCTCTTGTGTCCCTTTGGGCTCCCCTTCCCTTATGTTTGATTTGTAAACAGCCATTGTGTGTCTATTTAAACCCACGTGTCTGCCATGTCTGGTGTGGGGGTATTACCTTGTGTCTACTGTTCTCCCCCATCACCATGGTTTTGCCCCATCACCATTTTTGTGGCATGTGTCAGACAATTTATTACTTGGAATGCAGCATAGTAGTGCATGTGTTTAGAATTTTTCATTCATCGCTCAACCATCAAACCAATGATGGCTACAATGAGTAAATAGTAGTCAAAATCATGATTTTAGTAGAGTTTTAGTTAAAACAAAGTGCCCAAGCCTGTCACTTCATATCTTAAGATCACAAGGTGTTGAGGAATGTCGCATGACTGGGATCACAAGTTTTGTCTGGACACGAACTTAAGTGTACGGGAAATATGTTTTAAACCTGATGAGATATTGTGAAGCAAATCTCAGTGCTAATTTATTTAAATCATGTTTTATGGATGTCACAACAGTTGCAAAACACTGCTTACAGACTGCATAGAGGATAACATTTTAGACTATGCCTATGTGTAGCAAGAATTCACTGAACCATTCTATTTAGCAAATAAAGTCCCACATTTCCAAGTTTTACTTAGTGGCAAAAGACAAACTGAGACATTGAAAAACTCAATTTTGGGTGTAAGTGAACTCTGCATTTTGGAGGGCAACATTCTTCTGCAACTGGGACTGCATACTTACAAAATTACACTGGTGACAGACAGCTGATAAATTATAAGTAATGAACTTAAATAAGCATCATGAGCTTGCTGCAGGCAATTTTGGGTGTGACTCTCTTTTGTCAACCACATTTCATTCCTGCTTAAAAAAAAGGATTAGGCTTTAAATATCAATAAATGAGTTACCTTTTTTATTATCTGCTTTTAAAATCAACATTTTAACAGTAAATGGATTTGATCTCTTTTTCATTAGCCATATGTTTATGCGCCAAATTAACACGAGTATTCAAATCAACACCCGGACGTTTCGTCGAGGGTCACTTGGTTGACGAACACTTCGTCCCCAGACGTTTCATTAATGGACACTTGGTCGACGGACACTTCGACCCCGGACGTTTCGTCGACGGACACTTGGTCGACAGACACTTCGTACTCGGACGTTTCGTCAAGAGGACGTTTCGTCGACGGACAATTCGTCACCGGATTCGCTCGCTCTCAAAAAAAATAGTTCTAAGAATGTACTTTAAAAAGAGGTTTAATATTAAAGTAAGGGTGGGCAATTAATTTCACAAAGGGAATTAACATGCGGCTATAATCTTACATATTTACATATATCTGTTCATTAATTTTGTATAGTCCCTTATCCAATAAATCTAACTCAAATTCAAGTGCAGTTCAAATACAGTTGCCAGACGACCAATCCATTCAAAGTGGAACCTCTGGTTGAAATGTACTGTTGACAAGTGCAGTGAATGAATAGGCTCTTTAACAGCCAATCGCCCAATGAAAATGGATTTGACGCCTATTGCCGTCAATGGCAGAATATGAGTTAACCTCACACACTGATCTGTCGAAGCTTTTCTGTAGAATTTTGTCTATTCAATACTGGCAGATTATTCAATGGAATGCACAACAAACTGTTATGATTACGTTGCGTAGCGCGACGCGACCGGGGGAAAGTTTACCCAGATGCGGGCTGTAAGTGAACTCTGCATTTTGGAAGGCAACATTCTTCTGCAACTGGGACTGCATACTTACAAAATTACACTGGTGACAGACAGCTGATAAATTATAAGTAATGAACTTAAATAAGCATCATGAGCATGCTGCAGGCAATTTTGGGTGTGACTCTCTTTTGTCAACCACATTTCATTCCTGCTTCAAAAAAAAAAAACAGGATTAGGCTTTAAATATCAATAAATGAGTTACCTTTTTTATTATCTGTTTTTAAAATCAACATTTTAACAGTAAATGGATTTGATCTCTTTTTCATTATTCATTTCTTTATGCACCAATTTAACACGAGTATTCAAATCAACACCCGGGCGTTTCGTCGAGAGTCACTTGGTTGACGAAAACTTCGGCCCCAAAAGTTTCATTAACGGACACTTGGTCGACGGACACTTCGTCCCCGGACGTTTCGTCGACGGACACTTGGTTGACGGACACTTCGTACCCGGACGTTTCGTCGAGCGGACGTTTGGTCGACGGACAATTCGTCACCGGATTCGCTCGCTCTCAAAAAAATTTGTTTTAAGAATGTACTTTAAAAAGAGGTTTAATATTAAAGCAAGGGTGGGCAATTAATTTCACAAAGGGAATTAACATGTGGCTATAATCTTACATATTTACATATATCTGTTCATTAATTTCGTATAGTCCCTTTATCCAATAAATCTTACTCAAATTCAAGTGCAGTTACAATGCAGTTGCCAGACGACCAATCCATTCAAAATGGAACCTCTGGTTGAAATGTACTGTTGACAAGCGCAGTGAATGAATAGGCTCTTTAACAGCCAATCGCCCAATGAAAATGGATTTGACGCCTATTGCCATCAATGGCAGAATATGAGTTAACCTCACACACTGATCTGTCGAAGCTTTTCTGTAGAATTTTGTCTATTCAATACTGGCAGATTATTCAATGGAATGCACAACAAACTGTTATGATTACGTCGCGTAGCGCGACGCGACCGGGGGAAAGTTTACCCAGATGTGGGGACGCTGAAGGAAAAGGGAAGCCGTTCCGTTGCATTTAATTCCTGGTTGAATTGCTTGGCAAAAACGTAACAAAAACAACTTGGGCTTGAAACAACTAACTACTGTTATGATCTTGTAAATGGCCCCAAAGCAGGCGAGATAGAAGTCCAGTTCTTTGTTCACTTTTATTGATACGTGCTCAATTCAACTATATACAATTCGTGTCCTGGTGGTACTCCTGGCTGTTCCTTCTTCCTTTTACCATTCTGTCTCTTGCCGTAGTTCAAGTCCAATCCTGTCGATGTCCTGGGTAGTTCTCCTCCAATCCGCTCCTAGCTGTTCCTTCTTCCTTTTACCAGTCTGTCTCTTGCCGTAGTTCAAATCCAATCCTGTCGATGTCCTGGGTAGTTCTCCTCCAATCCGGGTCGATTATCCTTTGGTTTCTTGATCTCCTTGCAGTCTCAGACTAGGTAGTTCCTGGGCGAGAAAAGGGCAATGAATCAACATAGAACAATGGCCTGTACCAGGGGTTGCTTCAGCGAGCGAGCTGAGATTACGATCCGGCAGCTGGTTGGGTATCCGGTGGCCTTATATCCAGGCAGAACCTTGATTGTCTCCACCTGGCGCCACTCCGCTCGTTGGAGCTGCGCCAGTGATTGGTCGGTCTGGAACACCCCGCCACCAGTCACGTCTGAGGCCTGACAACTACTACAGATATGAAACCTGATATCCCACGATGCAGCGTGGCGTGGCGTCAAGTGACGTGAGCATGACAACGAGGAACAAACCAGTCGATCCGACGACGAACAAAACAACCCATAATCCTTAAGTATCCCAGGAAAGATAATCACATAATTGTACACATCTGAAAACAATAATGACATCACACCAGGAGCGGCAACCGAGCCACTCCTGACACAAACTGACCAAAGGTGCTACTACAACATAAAGGCCATGTTTGTCACCATTGGCTTGTTCGTTTATTGTTGTTTGAATAGGAAAGTACCTTCATTGGAGAAAGGCTGACATGAAACAACATTCCTTAAACATCATTACATGGGAAATAGACCGAATGATTGCTTGCCTAAATCATTGTTTCACTGGTCAGTCAGCACCATGGAAGGAGGTAACACGAAACGTCCGGTCACGACATTTAATAGCAGCCCAACTCAGCCTTTCTGAGTAAATTATGAGATGCCCTATATTAGAAGTACATAAATTTGACATGATGACTCCGACTTTATGGTCAGTTTTTTCTAGCACCTCACACCAAGTGCCTATGTTAAGTATATTTTTATATTCTCCAAGTCCACAATACACATTTGAATGGTTGGCTGAACTCCAAAGTCCCCCCCCCCCCCCCCCCGATAAATGAGGACCAAATGCTGATCCACTGCAAAAACTACACAACTCCTCCTGAATCTGAGATTTGACTTCATAGTGGACCATCCCCTCCAGTACATCTGAATAGACCTTCCCAGGTTGGCTGAGGAGATAATATATAATTACAGCAACACCCTTCCCTCCCCCAGCAGAACATGAGCTATGCATAGAGGTGTCATCTCATTCTCAGTTTCTGAACCGCTTTATCCTCATTATGGTCGCGGGGGGTTCTGCAGCCAATCCCAGATGTCTCCGGGCCAGAGGCAGGGGACACCCTGAATCGGTGGCCAGCTGATCGCAGGAAACGAGGAGACGGACAACATGCACACCCACACCCATTCCTAGGGCCTACCATTGATATTTTTGGAATATTGGAGGAAACTGGAGTATCTGGAGACAGCCTACACGGGGGGAGAAAATGCAAAATCCACACACAAAAAAAATACCTTTCTATTTTAGTACATTAACAAGTCTTTGTCAAATTGATACAGGTGAGCAGCTAATGACAGTGCTACACCTGTGCAGTAAAGTGACATGGATGTGGATTAGGTGGGGGTGGAAGAGGATGAATACAAAAGAGTGGCTGTCAGAGAATAGTCTAATGATCCTTGAGCTATTCTAGTTCATTGGCCTGATAGGGACAACAGATGAGATACAACCTTCAGGTACATACTACATGAAGGGTTCTCAATGTATTTATTTGAAAATTAAATATAAAATATAAAGATTTTTTTAACAAAATATATAATGAATGTGAAAATGTTATTATTTTAATTCATTTATATTTTAAATATTTTATTTATTAAAATGAAATATTAACATTTACATGGTGACATGAGAATGTCCTAAGGTGTGCAGTATGCAAAATAATTTAAGATTTGCTTTCAAACACTATCCAACCATTTGCATACATTCTACTCAAACGTTCTCACACAAAATTCTAAAAGTTAAATGTTCATATATCATGCTAGTCAAATGTTCCTACAAACTATACAAAAAAATCTAGAAAAACATTCTCACAAACTTCTTTTTTTTGTACTGCCTATCCTTACAAGGGTGGCTGAGGGTGCTGGGGCCTATCCCGGTTGATTCCAGGCACCAGGCGGAGGGAAACCGCCAATTGGAGACGAATTGCAGAACACAAGGAGGCGAACAACCATTCACGCTCACACTCAAACCTTGGGGCAATTTACAGTCTTCAACCAGCCAACTCTAAATTCATCTCAATCAGCATGCTTTTTGGATGTGGGAGGGAAGAGGAGTACCCGCAGCAAATGCAAATTCCACATTGGACCTGGGATCGAACTCTCAATCGTCCGAGTACCAACATTACAAGAGGAGCAGTTCCGTGCTCACACAGACTTAAAGATGACAAATGTTGACGCCCGGAAAACCAAAGAGCTCCCGCTTTGCATTACATACAACTAAGCAACAAAATGACTTTAATCTCATAATATTATGATGTGAATCTTGTACAATCTATAATTTCACATTTAAATTTTAACCTCATAATATTTCGATTTTAATCTCTTAATATTGAAGTTTCTCTCTTGGATTATTCCGATGTATGATTTCTTGTAATTTCCCGCGGCACACCTGAGCATCACTCACGGCACACAACTCTGCCGTGACACACTGGTTAAGCAACACTGTGCTAGACAATAGTTCTCACAGTGTACTGAGAATAACTGCTGCCTACATCCCATTGGACACAGAGGTACAGTTGTGGTCAAAAGTTTACATTCACTTGTTCAGAACATAATGTCATGACTCTCTTGAGTTTCTAGGGATTTCTACAACTCTGATTTTCCTCTGATATGGTGATTAAAACAGATACTTCTTTGTCACAAAAAAACATTCATGAAGTTTGGTTCTTTTATGACTTTATTATGGGTTAAAAGAAACAGTGATCAATTCTGATGGGTCAAAAATATACATACAGCAACACGAATTAGCAATTTTGGTGACTTAGAAATTTGTGTCAGTGAAATGAGCTTCATAGCAAGGCCTCTTAACGTTTTGTGAGTGATTATGAGTAACTACAGCTGGCGACTTCTTTGAGGCCATTTAAATAGGGGTGATTGGATGCAAATGACCACAAACGCTACAATGGGAAAGTCAAAGGAGGTCAGCATGGATATGAAAAAGCGAATCCTTGACTTGAACAAGTAAGGAAAGTCACTGAGAGCCGCAAAGCATAGAATGCTTAATAACGAGTCCACTTATTAAGGTCTTTTGCCGAGTAAACGCACCTTATGGAGAAGCACTACCAATTTCGCCATGCGCAGTTTCTGGGTGTGATGACAAGTAAGATTTTGTTTTTGATGATGACAACAGGGCCTATGTCTGATTATTATTATTATTAAGGAGGATTACCTTGAAATTCTTCAACATAACCTAAAGTCATCACCCCGAAGTTTGGGTCTTGGGCACGCAGTTGGATGTTCCAAAAGGACAATGACCCCAAACATACGTCAAAAGTGGTAATGGAATAGCTAAATCAGGCTAGAATTAAGATTTTCGATTGACCTTCTCGAAGTCCTAACTTAACCCCCCATTGAGAACTTGTGGACAATGCTGAAGAAAGTCCATGTCAGAAAGCCATCAAATTTAACTGAACTGCACCGATTCTGTCATGAGGAGTGGTCAAAGATTCAACCATAAACTTGCCAGAAGCTTGTGTATCAAAAGCGCCTAATTGAAGTGAAAATGGCCAAGGGACATATTTCCAAATATTAGCGCTGCTGTATGTATATTCTAGACCCCGCAGATTTGATCACTTTTTTTCTGTTCACCCATTATAAAGTCATAAAAGAACCAAACTTCATGAATGTTTTTATGTGACAAAGAAGTATCTGTTTCAATCACTCTATCATAGAAAAATCTGAGTTGTGGAAATAACTGGAAACCCAAGAGAGCCATGACTTCATGTTCTTCACAGGTGTATGTAAACTTTTGACAGCAACTATAAGTGTCCGGCAGAGCTTTGGTATCTCGTTGCTGCTTTAGTTAAACAAGTCAAATTTACAATTGCAGTGTTGCTGTTACGATCGTGCCGCATCGTCGTGTCCCGCTCGGGAAGGGAGTTGAAACCAGTCGCAGGAACAGGAGGGGAATTGAGGCAAGTAGCTTCAAAGCAAGATCTTTAATAACTCATATGGGATATTTACAAAACAACGAGGACTTTGTAAACGGAAGCGATACCAAACCGCAAACATGAGAACAAGAGGTATCTTGAAGAAAGGTTGCGGGCCTGCATGGCTACTGAATCCACGCCGTGATATCCAGGAAACATGCTGGATTAATGCTGGAGTATACGGGAGCATGCCTGACGCATGCAGGAACGATCCAACAATGGTACTAGGACTCATTGACGTTTAAATAACAAAAACGGAAGTCATCAGCAGATTGACCGCAGTTGCTGATTCCTGATGGCAAGCCAGGAGGGACAAACAGAGTTTTCGAGGCGTGCGAGTGGCTAGTCTGGCGGGCGTCCGCGCATGCCAGAAACGAGGCGAGGAAGTGGTTGGTCCAGCGGGTGTCCGCGCCGGCCGATGACGAGGCGTGGGCATGGCCGGAATGGCAGGCGTGTGCGCCGGCCGGTGACGAGGCGTGACCGCTCCAGCAATCATCCCCGCTGATCCTTTAAGTGCTAGCCCAGCCCCATGCCCTTAACAGACACCAGAATCTTAGAACGGTCGTTGGGCTCCTTACCCTGGCTTTTCAAGGGGCCGCCGACCCCCTCGTCCAGTGGCGCCGAAGTGTCGCTTTCTCCGTCGCCAACCCTCTCGTCCGGGGACGGCGGAGCGTCGCCGCCGGTTCCGGGCGGCCGAAAGCTGGGCGGGCGAGAGCTGGTTAGGCGAGAGCTGGGAGGGTGAGAGCTGGGCGGGTGAGAGCTGGGCGGGTGAGAGCTGGGCGGGTGAGAGCTGGGCGGGTGAGAGCTGGGCGGGTGAGAGCTGGGCGGGTGAGAGCTGGGCGGGTGAGAGCTGGGCGGGTGAGAGCTGGGCGGGTGAGAGCTGGGCGGGTGAGAGCTGGGCGGGCAAGAGCTGGGCGGGCGAGAGCTGGTCGAGCAAGGGCAGGGGGGCAAGGGCTGGGCAGACAGGAACTTGGCAGACGGGAACAGGGTGGTCCTCACCATCAGAAATATCCAAACCAACAAATATTTGGCGTTCCAACGGGGCCGATGGAGGCTGGGGATTCTCCCTCCATTGAGAAAAAGACCCACTGGAGCTTAAAATCAGATAACTTGGGCGATGGACTGTGGGTGTCGGGATCTGGGTATCATGACTTAACTGTGCTGGCAGCCCAGTGTGATGAACTGAGCGCAGGGTGGGTTTAAAGGTGGGTGGAGGATCAGAATTACCTCCTAGTCGGGATTCCTCTGCTGATAGAACGTCTCTGAGGTGCCCACACCACGGCACGGCCATTATAAACTCCCTAAATTATCCTGAGGGGCTTTTCCATGCCTCCATGTGGTTGGGTAGTTTTGAGAACGATAGCTGGCATTGACAAGTGCATTGGCCCAAGCGTGGGTGGCGTCCCGCTGGGTCCATGATGGTCGGATCGTTCTGTTACGATCGCGCCGCGTCGTCGTGGCGTGCTCGGGAAGGGAGTTGAACCCAGTCGCAGGAACAGGAGGGGAATCGGGGCAAGTAGCTTGAAAGCAAGATCTTTAATAACCCATAAAGGCTATTTACAAAACAACAAGGACTTGGGAAACGGAAGCGATACCAAACCGGAAACATAGCATAGCTATGAACCCATGCCGTGATATCCAGAAAACATGCTGGAGTAATGCTGGATTAATGCAGGAGCATTATACAGGAGTATGCCTGACGCATGCAGGAACGATCCGACAATCGTACTAGGACTCATTGACATTTAAATAACAACAACGGAGGTTATCAGCAGATTGACTGCAGCTGCTGCTTCCTGACGGCAAGCCAGAAGGGACTAACGGCTGCTCCTCACAGTTGCTCCAAACACCATGTCGATCGGTGGCGAATAGCAGGCACTCCCAGCAATACAATTTGCAGTGTTCCTTAGAGCCCGTGAGCCAGGGGTAGCGCTCGTAGTTAGCGAACTGAAAGTGGCGGACAAACCTTTTTCCCGGTTGTAACAGGCTTGCTAGCTTCGGGGTTGATCGCCCGATGATGTCCATATTTTTCTGGAAAAGTCTGTTCGTAAAATGGCTTTGCCAGCAAATCTGCAACCAAATCCATTTGTTTTCCGCCGTCGGCCATTGTGGGTTGGGTTTGCGAGCTCTGGCTGGCTCAATTTGGCTTTGGTCCACCTACTCCGTCACTAGCCAATCATAGTTGATGAAAGTGATGACGTTTCCCTATGACTGCGAGAAGGAAATTACTTATCCCTACGCCTGTGAGAAGGCCATGATGTCACCATTGGTTAAAGCAACAGTCTTATCGACACTTGTTTAATGCAGCAGAGCCTGGAGAACTGATTGTGAAGGCATTGAGGCAGATTTCTGACCCTAGCAACAAATAATGCATGAAATGTGATTTGTTAAATGCTTTAATATGAAAACACACACCTGGAAGCACTGTAACCAGGTGGAAAGCAATGAAAGTAAGCAAATAGACAATTTGGAATTATGGAAGAAGCATTGATGGACAAAATATAATATATGATTCCATACCTGTCAATCTCTGCCGATAACTGCCCTTATAAATGATTATAATTCCCCGTACAAACCCCCCAAAAAACGTACAAACACCGTACGACGCATGTTTACTCGCAGTAACTCGTTTCTTACTGGGTGGCTCCTCCATGCTTGCTTCCACAATATTTACTCTATGTATATCTACCCATGTGCCTGTCATCCTTTATCGATATTGCCGCACGCACCGCTAAAAAAATACATACGATTGAGGATATATTTTGCTGGTATACCGTGACAATAGTAACGATCGATGACAGTAGCGTCGTTGGCTACCAGCCTACAAGACTATCTGGATTTTAGCCAAAACGGTCTTGTTGAGATCGGTTTTCATAAATATTGGCGACTTAAAAAAAAATTAAAAATTCCCCGTACAAAAGTCGGTGTACCGCACAATGATTTGAAATGGTAAAAAAACCCGTATAAAATACGTATGAAACGTACAAGTTGACAAGTATGTGATTCAGATATTTCTTTGGTCAGCAGAGAAGGCCTTGAAGGCCCTGACAGCACCCCATATTTTGGAGCAGCTGCAGTCACATAATACCAGCGCCTCTCTTACCTACTAATATTACACTATGAATCACCTCGCCAGGAGAAAGCCTGCCCTGTCTTGAAAAAGTTCAACGTTGTTTAACTGCTTAAAACCTGGCGAAAACGTGCTCGAATTCTGTGATAGATTGTACCCCCCGCGCGGCAGCTCAGAGCCAGGCCATCCCCCAATTGCCCTCTTATTGTCTATTCAAATCAGTAAATGTGCTGCAAAGGGCACGTGCAAAAGAGGCCATACGCATAGACATTTACGCATATATCATAAAAAACAGCATTATGCGCGAAACAAGCGTGCACACTTCATGTTGTCAACAATTGCAACACTACTGCTTGAATTGTCTCTCGAGAGTGAAAGCCGCAACAAAGGAAATCATTGTCGCCTGCAGATCACTCACTGTCAGTGATGCAATTGCCCTTTGCAGACTCTCCAATCACAGCACATAGCGCGATTGGGGAAAGGGCGTGCTTTCGCCACCACCAGTCCCCCAAACCCCCACCTCCCCCATTCTCTACGACCCCCTTTGGCTCAGTTGACGTTCCCGCAGAATATTCCGCTACATCCAGAACGTCAAAGCGAACTGGCGATGGAAGGGTGCCCAGAGGAAATTTTGGAATTCTCAACCTACAAGATGCACGCCTTCGGAGGGGTCGCGCGTTGCCCGAAAACGAGACTTGATGTAGCGCACATGGATGACCAAGCTGCAGATATTTAGATTGTATTCGATTTGTACTACTTTCAAAAGGCCTGGCTGGGCCAGATCAACTTCAATTGGGGGGTACTTCAGTGGGAGGTGTCCGCATGGAATACAAAGCCTTTCAGGGTTATTCCCCACCGCCTATCCACACGGATTTTTCCTAGTGTTTCCAGGACACCGCACGGACGAAATGAGGATATCTATGCGCTGATTCATTAACACAACAGACCCGATTTTATTTCCTCGGGATTTTGTTGCTGTTGGTTTTTATTTTTCGGGGGGAGGGGGGCTACAATCAGGAGTCGGCTGCGACGCGAGCCCCTTTGTCTCCAAAAAGGTTTTAACAGAGAGGATTTTCTTCGCCGGCTGTTGCGCCCAGCTGCTCCGTGGGGACGGGCAGTAATGGCAGCCGCTCGCCCGCAAGCACAGGACCACCCGCCCGAAAACGGCTTCACCCCACTGGATCATCCGCCACCCAGGATGCTACCGCATATCGACGGGTCTGTTCTTCCGTCTCTCGGGGGTTTCGGGAGGCACCAAAAGCAGCTCATAGTCCTGACTTGGATACCAGCATTGTTCATTGGCTTTAGCCAGTTCTCGGATTATTTTCTCCTGGCTCAGCCAAATGGCACATGTTTACAATATATGGTGAACGACAGCAAACTGAACGGGGAATCCTATCTGGTGCCCAGTGCCGAGGATGTGCCCGCATTTCAACTCCAGGGCAACGGCACCGGGGATGAATTCGGCGACGGCAGTGGATTATTGTGCGCCTGCAAGGAGAGGACACTGGAACTCCACACTGGGCTCAGTCAGAATGTGGTTACCAAGGTAACGAGAGAGCACTAACCAAGCCCAAACATGACACGCGGGGGGAAATATCCCTCGCAATTACGAGTCTTCATCACCTTGTCGAATTCCAATAAAACTGCGTTGTTTGACGCAAATATTAACAGGGCTCACCCACTGACCTCAATCTGAGATTGAGTGCACGTGTGTGTCTTTGTGCGTGTGCCCTCAACCTATAGCAAGGGTGTCAAACTAGGATTGGTTCACATTAATGTCAACTCGATTGTGGGCCGGACCATTTTGAATATAATATTTAGATTTTTTTAAAAATCCGATTAAAAGAACTGAATCCAAGCTTCAAATATAGTTTTTTATAGATCTAAAACAATAAGGAAGGGAAAATGTATTTTAATCATTTGTTTTCCATTTCAAACGAAACTAAATATACTTTATTTATGTTCATCACCTGTATGGAGTTTGCATGGGTTTCCTCCGGGTACTCCAGTTTCCTTGTGCCCTGTGATCGGCTGGTCACCGATTCTGTGTCCCCCACCTCTGGCCTGGTGACAGCTGGGATTGGCTCCAGAATCCCCCACGACCCTAATAAGGATAAAGCAATTCTGAAAATGGGGTGGGATCTATAATCTTCATTGGAATTTGATCCTAAAACAGAAAGTCGGCACTCATGATTTATTTTTGCGGGCCGCACCAAATGATGCGGCAGGCAAGATTTGGCCACGTTGACACCCGTGACCTATAGAATATATATTTTTTTAGCATACCTAGAGTATGGTTTATAGTTAGCCTGTACACATTGTGTTAGTGTTAATTGTCAGGAAATCATTGGCTGCCATTTTTGGTGATAGAAATCCAATTTCATTTGACTGGGAGAGGCTGGCCGCAAATGATCTCTCCCAGCCTCACCCAGTTAAAATACTTTGGACATCACTTGCTATCAATGGGACTGAAAGATGAGCATTCACAGCCAGTCCTCCCAGTTCAAACCGATAGTACATGGTTTGCTGTCAATGGCAGATAATGAGTTTAAAACCTACTTAAGCAATAACTAAAATGTACCTCTTTGGACCAACCATCTGCCTTGCTAGTATGAAGTAGTTTTGTAAAAAGAGAGTCGGGTTTATAGTTATGGGTGTCAATGGCAGCATCCTTAACAATAGTACATTTTACAACTCTGGACCAACCAACCTTGTTGGAATAACATGATTAGATTTTATTACAATTATTAATGAAATAAAGAGCTAATTTATTACCTGTATGTCTAAATCAGTGGTTCACAAGTTGTGGTATGAGTTAAACCTTTGGTACACAGGTTCCTACTACAAAGGATCGATTTATTAAATGATGAAATTATCATTTTCATCCACTACAATTTAGACAGGTTATTTCAAAAGAAAGTATGAACAACAAGATTAATATTCCCTTCATATTTCGAAAATCTCTAGCATTGAAGATACTATGAAATACTGCTACAAATGGGGGTTAGAGTTAGGGTTGGGGTTTGGGTCAGGTTTAGAGTTAGGGTCAGGGTTAAGGTTAGGGTTAGGGTTTAATATCTAAGTACATTTGACAACCATAACCCTAACGGCGACCAAAAGATCGGCGACCAACGGGGACCAAATAGCGGCGACCAAATAGCGGCGACCCAAAGACCGGCGACCAAAAGACCAGCGACCAAACGTCCGAGCACCCGGTTTCATCCTCAAATCAAATCAAAAGCCTTTTTGTCATCATACACAGCTGCATATAACGAAATTGGTGGTGCTACTCCACAAAGTGTCTTGTCCCAGTAAAAAAAAAAACATAAATAAGTAATATAAAAAGTCACATCCTGCCAAGGTAAATTCTAAAATATTGCAAAATCTAAGACATTGCACATTGTTATTGGCCCCTGCAAAGTTATTGAACAGAAGGGAATATGTCATGGTGACGCAAATTCAGAGTCCTGATGGGTGTGGGGGGAATTAAACTTTCCTGAAGTTTATTTGTCTGTGCTTTGTGAGACCTGGAGCATCTCCCAGAGGGAAGCAGCTGGAAGAAGTTGTGACCAGGGTCGTGTGGGTCTATAACAATGTGCCGCTGAGGTTGCGAGGGCTGGCATTGTCATCCAGTGAGGGTAGAGAGCAGCCGATGATCTTCTGAGCCGTGTTGATCACTGCATGGCGTTTTTCTGTCTGCTGCCATGCTTGCAACGTACCACACCGTAATGCAGTGTGTCAGGATGCCCTCCACAGCGGCTCTGTAGAAGGTTACCAGAAGTATAATGTCTAAGTCGTTCCTCCTGAGTACCCTCAGGAAATGGAGCTGTTTCTGGGCCTTCTTCACCACTGCTGTGGTGTTGGTAGACCAGGAGAGCTTGTCCATGACGTGGACCCCAGGAATTTGAAGGACTGGACCCTGTCTACGCATACTCCATTTATGAGGAGTGGGGCCAGATATGTGCTGCGTTTTTTTAAAGTCCAGGACTATTTCTTTAGTTTTATTGGTGTTTTGTGTGACATGGTTCATCAAACACCATTAAGACAGTTTGTTGACCTCATCTCTTTAGGCACTCATCCGCCCCTGGGATGAATCAGACCACAGTGGTGCCATTAGCAAATTTGATGATGGAGATAGACAGGTGGTTCAGTGTACAGTCATATGTGTACAGGGAGTATAGAAGAGGACTCGGTACACCGCCTTAAGGGGAGCCAGTACTCAGTGTAATGGAGGAAGAGAGGTGGGGACCAAGTCTAACCGTTTGTAAACGGTTGGTTAAAAAGTTCTTAATCCAGCAGCAGATGGAAGAGGATAGTCCATGGTGGGAGAGTTCGTCTGCCAGAATGTGCGGTGTTATATTGTTGAAGGCTGAGCTATAGTCAATGAAAAGCATCCTCACATAGTTCCCATGGTGCTCCAGGTGGCTCAGTGCTGTGTGTAGAGCTAAGGCGATGGCGTCCTCAGTGGACCTGTTTGCTCCTAAGACAGAACAGCACAGCAAAAGCACAAAGTACAAAGCAAATCAAAGTAAATGGAATCATCAAATAATTAAGACATAAAAGCAGCAAAAACACAAAACGAGGAAGAGTGGACGGAGCTACCGCGGCCGCCGGCTGCCGCTTAAACAGCATTTTGGTTGCGGTAGCTAAAAAGAATACAGACTCAAAAAGATGTTGTAAAGTTGGACAAAAACTGGAAGCACACACAAGAAGTCTTCCACCAGATGACGAACTTCTACAGACTGTGACCGAGGTAGAGAATATGCAGAGTCGCTTTTCCAAGCTTATCCACGTAAGTGCAACATGCCTATAATCATTCAGGCTGTCAATGGTTGGCTTTTGGATTGGATTGGATAACTTTATTCGTCCTGTTTTCGGGAAATTTCGTTGTGGCAGTAGCAAGAGGGTTATTAAACAGGTCAACAAAGCAAAAAGCACTAAGTACAAATCAAAGTAAATGGGATCATTCAGAATCACCAAATCAAATCATTAGGACATAAAAGCAAAAAACTAAAAGAACAAGAATGGACGGACTTACCACCGCCGGCTGCCACTTGAACGGTGCCATCTTGGTTGCGGTAGCTAAAGCAGATAGTGACTTAACAGACGGAAAGTTGGACCAAAACTAGAACCACGCACAGGAAGTCTTCCACAAGATGGGAAACTTCCGCAGACTGTGACCGAGGGAGAGAATATGCAGAGTCACTCTTCCCAGCTTATCCACACAGTTCCTCAGTAGTCTGGAGCTTAAGACAACAGTAGCAGAGTCGAGCCCCTTGACTTCGTTGCTGGTAAACGCCAACAGCTCTTCCATCCGTGCCCGGTCTACTTGCCGAAAGACATTTAGCCGACTGACGTCTGGCCGAAGGGCAACATGCCGAAGGGGCATCTGGCCGAACGTAGAATTAGCCAAACCACTAATTGGCCAACCGACTATCTAGCCGAAGGAGATTTTGGCAACGCACTCGCCCCGCCCCGGTCGTGTGTGTGTAAAATTTTTTTAACCTCAGCCCGCGGGCCACACACGGCCCGTTACTGATAACATTCATTTAGAATAACAAGTTTCAGATATCAACATTCATTTCGAATAACAAGTTTCAGATATCAACATTCATTTCGAATAACAAGTTTCAGATATCAACATTCATTTAGAATAACAAGTTTCAGATATCAACATTCATTTAGAATAACAAGTTTCAGATATCAACATTCATTTAGAATAACAAGTTTCAGATATCAACATTCATTTAGAATAACAAGTTTCAGATATCAACATTCATTTAGAATAACAAGTTTCAGATATCAACATTCATTTAGAATAACAAGTTTCAGATATCAACATTCATTTAGAATAACAAGTTTCAGATATCAACATTCATTTAGAATAACAAGTTTCAGATATCAACATTCATTTAGAATAACAAGTTTCAGATATCAACATTCATGTAGAACAGGGGTCTCAAACTCAATTTACCTGAGGGCCGCAAGAGAAGGAGTCTGAGTGAGACTGGGCCGCATCAGTATTTCCACAAGAAAAGCGCTGATAAAACATTCCAACGTTATCAAATATCTTTATTTTTTAACGAAAAATAATGGATTAAATAAATTAAATTAAATATTAATACAAAATAAATCAATAAGTAATAAAAAAAAACAAAAAATAACGAGAATACAGGAGATATACAGTGGCTGGCTAAGTAGAGAAAACTAATTATTTTTATTCCGTTTCAAATGTCTGTATTAACAGCTCTTTAAATTTTAACATTCTGAACTTGAATGGAACATTGAACATGAAATATTCTGGACACAGCTTCTCTTACTTCTTGCTGCTAGAGACCTGGCAGCGCTTCTTCTCACATAGCTGAGTCACATTTGGTTTAAGGGAGGAAGCAGTGGAGACCCTCAATAGAGCTTGAAGATGCTCATCAGTAAGTCTGGACCTATACTTGGACTTGTTGAAGTTCAAGGTGGAGAAGAGTTTCTCACACAAGTATGTGCTCCCAGAAAGGCACATGGTCCGCTTGAACATTTGGGAAAGTTCAGGGAAACTGGGGGTCAACTCTCTCAAAAATTGCCCAAGCTTGTCTGCTTCTCCACTCACGTCCCTGAACTTGGCTTTAAGTGCAAAGTTGCACTGCAGGTCAATGAGCTCAATTTGAAGCTCAGGAGGGGCATCTTGCACATCAAAGGAGAAGGGGTCCGCAAAAAATTGAAATGTGGCTTTGTGTGTCTTGAAGTCTGAAAATCTGTGATCAAATTCCTCCTGCAGCTTCGAAACACATTTCTTACCACTGAATGGTGTGCCTTGCATGCTGGGAAATGGAAAAAGTTTGCCTGAGAGAGCTGGGCTTTCCATAACAAAAGTTTAGTGCAGAATGCTCTCACGTTGTCATAGGCAGGACTGACAAGTTGCCCCTGGCCTTGTAAATTCTTGTTCAGTACATTAAGCTCATGTGTGATATCAACAAGAAAAGCTAAGTCCATGAGCCATTTGGGATCACTTAGCACAGGAACAGCAACCCCGTCTATCTTAATGAAGTCTTTCACTTCTGCTCTCAACTCAAAAAATATCTTCAATACCTCAGTGAAGTAGAGCACATCCCCATATTCAACAAAGAAATATTGTACTCCCCACTTTTCTTGAAACTGTCTGTGCTCATCACTGACCTTTCTCTTCACGGCAGGCTTTGAAACAGACATTTCTGGGGCTGTAATATGTGTTTACACTAGGAATGAGTCTCGGATTGAATTTTTAACTTTCAGTCGCGCGGTTCTGTGGCGCATGCGCAATTTCGATTTGACCGTTTAACTTTCAGTTGCGCGGGTCTGTGGCGCATGCACACTTTTGCTCTCTGATCGTATTGGATTACGGCAGCTCTCTGAACCGAGCGGAGTGAGCGAGGCACTGGACAGCCCGGCCAATGTCCCACCTTCCAGAGCCGTATACTTCACCGTGATTGGTTCATCCAGCTCCGAACATGTCATTCATATCAATCTTGCGGGCCGCACGGACATTAATCTTGCGTAATAAGACGCGGGCCGCAAATTATTGTCCCGCGGGCCGCATTGGGCCCCGCGGTGCGCGGGTTTGAGACCCCTGATTTAAAATAACAAGTTTCAGATATCAACATTCATTTAGGATAACAAGTTGCAAATATCAACATTAATTTAGAATAACAAATACTACGTTCGGCCATATGCCACTTCGACGAGTTGGCCTTCGGCCAGACGCCAGTCAGCTAAATGTCTTTCGGCAAGTAGACCGTGTGCCCTTCCATCTTATCCCATGATGGAATGGTTGGTCAGAAGCGTTGCCTCTTCTTTTGTCCAGCTCCGAATCTCCGGCGGCACCGAGGTGTTGTTCCTTCTGCTGCGTATTGTAAAAACTAGTCCCATGTCTGTGACAGCGTAGGCATGGCGGAATGATTCCAGAAAAAGAAGTAGCAGAAAGAAGCCAGGCTAACAGAACAAAGAATGTTATAAAACTTTAAGGTAAAAAGTACAAAGTAAAAAGGAATGTATTAAGAAATATTAAAATGTAATTAAAAAAATAGAAGAGCTGGAAAACACTAAAAACAAATAAGGGTGGACAGAGCTACTGCCACTGGCTTCCGCGTGACGGCGCCATCTTGAAAAAAAGGTTTTTTAGGGACAGGGATAATGGTGGCAGATTTCAGGTAGCATGGGATGATGGATTGTTGCAGGGAACAATTGAAAGCCTTTGTGAAAACCCCAGACAGCTGGTCAGCACAGGCTTTGAGCACCTTCCCAGGTACTCAGGCCAGCAGCCTTGCTGGTCTTCACAGTCCGCGGTATCTGTCTCACATGCATGGTAGGCTGGTTGAACACTAAATTGCCCCTCGGTATGAGTGTGAGCGTGATTAGTTGTCCGTCTTCTCGCGCCCTGTGATTGGTCGGTTACCAATTCAGGGTCTGGTGCCCATAGTGGGCTGGGATAGGCTCGAGCACCCCAATGGCCCTTGTGAGGGTAAGCATTTCAGAAAATGAATGAGTGAATCTATTGAGGAAGCTGGAGAATTGACCATATGTTGAGAGTTGCATTCTTAGTGTAGTGTAGTATACTTTATCCTGTGCAAATATGGCTTGAGCTTGTGTTGACAGGACTAACAAATCTTCTATATTACTTTATTTTGGAAAATAAAGACTCCTTTTGAGCATTTTTCACATTTGTATTGTATGCCACAATAAGACACGATAATTGAAAAACTGCAAAGTAGGATCATCCATATTATCACTACCATATTAAGTTTTCACACTTATGCAGAAAATCAAGTCCACAAGTGCTGTTAACACGAAGTGTATTTAAATATTACAGCTATAAGCATGGGCCGCCTTGTGGTGTAGAGTTCACACGCCGACTTCGGTGCGGGCAGGCGCAGGGTCGATTCCCGCTTGTGGCGGAATGATTGTGAGTGTGTATGGTCGTTTTTCTCTGTGTTCCCTACCGCCAACTGGCGACCAGTCTAGGATGTAGTCTGCCTTTTGCCCAAAGTCAGCTGGGTTTGGCCCATGCAACCTCCACAACAATTCCTAGGATGTACAGTATGGAAGATGAATGAATGAATCAACGGCTATGCATATGAAAATACTAATATTAATATGTAAATATAATGCATATATTTTTTTAAATGCAAATACTTTAAATACTGTACTCACAGTGAAAGCAGTTCCTTTCCGCTTGATATAAATAAATAAAAAACATGTTAAAGGGAGTTATAGTCCTTGAAGGGGACCTTTCTGGTAGGTACTGTCCTCACAGTGACAACATTTCCTCTCCGCTTAAATTAAATAAAACAGATTATTGGGATCTTTAGTTCAAGTCTTTCTTGTAAAATTGGAGAGGTATTGGATAATGGATCGCAAGTTGAAGAGAGGTAAGTGGCTTCCGCTTCCGAGTTTCAGCATGGATTTTGACATTTTTCTAAAAAAAATATCTAAAAAATATAATATATACATTCATACCTCTAGTTACGAATGCCTCTAGGTACAAAGTTTTCAGGTTACGAAATTTCATAAATTGACATGAGGGACACAAGATATAGAGGTAGAACGGGCTCTTTCCGCCATCTGGCTGACAAACTTGGCTATCCCATCCTATTATAATGGCCGCAGAGGGGACTATTTCAGCGCCGCAGGGCGCATTTTCATATGCTTTATTTATTCTAAGACATTAAGAAATCATTTGCTTATAATTTCACATCATTTATATACAATTGTGACACTGACCACTTTTAAAGGCTTTAGTTGGTAGTTGTGTGAGGACCGTGGAACGAATGAAATAATTTACATATAAAATACACCTCTACTTACAACATTTTCATGTTACAAATAAAGTTTTGGAAACAGTGAATTTCGTAAGTAGAGGTACGACTGTACTTCCGAAAAAAATCTATGACGCACTGAACCCATGAAGTGAAGAAGGATGATAGTAAATCAAAGCTAATAGCTTAGCCTTGCTGACCATACAAGGTTTTACACTGTCATGTTGCACAGACGAGCGGGTGTGTAAGTAAGGGATGGACTAATCGTAGGGATATAGGGAGGACAGGAACGGCGTTGGAAACTTAAAAGGTTTAATTTAAGAGACTGAAAACAAAGTGCAAACAAGAGCAGGGAATCCAAAAATGCAAAGGTGAACCAAAAGCTACATAATCGAACAAACCAGCGAATGGCTTGGATGCACACCTAACACTCACATGACACTGACAAGGACATAACAAGAAATTGACAAACAAAGGGGACTTAACTACACACACGTGGGTTAAAGACACATTGAGAACCGTGGCCGGTATACTTGTCTAAAGTCATTTGGCCGACTGACGTCTGGGCGAGGGCCAACTCGCCGAGAGGGCATCTGGCCGAACGTAGAATTAGCCGAAGGACTAATTAGCCGACTGACTAGCCAGCCGAAGGACGTTGTCCCGACGTGCTTGCCCCCCTTACTTTGCCCCCAAAATGCCTCATTCTGTACATCCCTCTGTCTCCAATTATGGGTCTAAACGTAGGTAGTAGTTTTGCTGGTCGGTGCGAGGCTAGAGATACTCAACTTGGCACTGAAAATCATGTAGATAGGATGCTGACTATCGTTCCGTTCCGTGAAACATGAGAATCCATACTGTAAATATTTGTCTGACCACTTTTTTGCTCGAAAAAAATGAGTACAGATTAAAATATGAAGAATGTAATTACACGACATGTAATACGATGACATTCACACGTTGGATCACTCCTGAGTGAACTAAATTCCTTCCAACACTGATTGGCTTAGGATTGTCACCTACTCATCTGCAGCTAGTGATGGCCCGGCAGGACATGTCATCGCGTATAGACATGATAAATC